>NW_028166792.1:25000-88996 GCF_964263955.1 Coregonus lavaretus
AGTGTTAGGTTGACTGGTAGTTACTGTCCTGTATGTTACAGTGTTAGGTTGACTGGTAGTTACTGTCCTGTGTGTTACAGTGTTAGGTTGACTGGTAGTGTTACTGTCCTGTATGTTACAGTGTTAGGTTGACTGGTAGTGTTACTGTCCTGTATGTTACAGTGCTAGGTTGACTGGTAGTTACTGTCCTGTATGTTAGTGTTAGGTTGACTGGTAGTTACTGTCCTGTATGTTAGTGTTAGGTTGACTGGTAGTTACTGTCCTGTATGTTACAGTGTTAGGTTGACTGGTAGTTACTGTCCTGTATGTTACAGTGTTAGGTTGACTGGTAGTGTTACTGTCCTGTATGTTACAGTGTTAGGTTGACTGGTAGTTACTGTCCTGTGTGTTACAGTGTTAGGTTGACTGGTAGTTACTGTCCTGTATGTTACAGTGTTAGGTTGACTGGTAGTGTTACTGTCCTGTATGTTACAGTGTTAGGTTGACTGGTAGTGTTACTGTCCTGTGTGTTACAGTGTTAGGTTGACTGGTAGTTACTGTCCTGTATGTTACAGTGTTAGGTTGACTGGTAGTGTTACTGTCCTGTATGTTACAGTGTTAGGTTGACTGGTAGTTACTGTCCTGTATGTTGCAGTGTTAGGTTGACTGGTAGTGTTACTGTCCTGTATGTTACAGTGTTAGGTTGACTGGTAGTTACTGTCCTGTATGTTATAGTGTTAGGTTGACTGGTAGTTACTGTCCTGTATGTTACAGTGTTAGGTTGACTGGTAGTTACTGTCCTGTATGTTACAGTGTTAGGTTGACTGGTAGTTACTGTCCTGTATGTTACAGTGTTAGGTTGACTGGTAGTTACTGTCCTGTATGTTACAGTGTTAGGTTGACTGGTAGTTACTGTCCTGTATGTTACAGTGTTAGGTTGACTGGTAGTTACTGTCCTGTATGTTACAGTGTTAGGTTGACTGGTAGTGTTACTGTCCTGTATGTTACAGTGTTAGGTTGACTGGTAGTGTTACTGTCCTGTATGTTACAGTGTTAGGTTGACTGGTAGTTACTGTCCTTTATGTTAGTGTTAGGTTGACTGGTAGTTACTGTCCTGTATGTTAGTGTTAGGTTGACTGGTAGTGTTACTGTCCTGTATGTTACAGTGTTAGGTTGACTGGTAGTTACTGTCCTGTATGTTACAGTGTTAGGTTGACTGGTAGTGTTACTGTCCTGTATGTTACAGTGTTAGGTTGACTGGTAGTGTTACTGTCCTGTATGTTACAGTGTTAGGTTGACTGGTAGTTACTGTCCTGTATGTTACAGTGTTAGGTTGACTGGTAGTTACTGTCCTGTATGTTACAGTGTTAGGTTGACTGGTAGTTACTGTCCTGTATGTTACAGTGTTAGGTTGACTGGTAGTGTTACTGTCCTGTATGTTACAGTGTTAGGTTGACTGGTAGTTACTGTCCTGTATGTTACAGTGTTAGGTTGACTGGTAGTGTTACTGTCCTGTGTGTTACAGTGTTAGGTTGACTGGTAGTGTTACTGTCCTGTGTGTTAGTGTTAGGTTGACTGGTAGTGTTACTGTCCTGTATGTTACAGTGTTAGGTTGACTGGTAGTTACTGTCCTGTATGTTACAGTGTTAGGTTGACTGGTAGTTACTGTCCTGTATGTTACAGTGTTAGGTTGACTGGTAGTGTTACTGTCCTGTATGTTACAGTGTTAGGTTGACTGGTAGTTACTGTCCTGTATGTTACAGTGTTAGGTTGACTGGTAGTGTTACTGTCCTGTATGTTACAGTGTTAGGTTGACTGGTAGTGTTACTGTCCTGTATGTTACAGTGTTAGGTTGACTGGTAGTGTTACTGTCCTGTATGTTACAGTGTTAGGTTGACTGGTAGTGTTACTGTCCTGTATGTTACAGTGTTAGGTTGACTGGTAGTGTTACTGTCCTGTATGTTACAGTGTTAGGTTGACTGGTAGTTACTGTCCTGTATGTTACAGTGTTAGGTTGACTGGTAGTGTTACTGTCCTGTATGTTACAGTGTTAGGTTGACTGGTAGTTACTGTCCTGTATGTTACAGTGTTAGGTTGACTGGTAGTGTTACTGTCCTGTATGTTACAGTGTTAGGTTGACTGGTAGTGTTACTGTCCTGTGTGTTACAGTGTTAGGTTGACTGGTAGTGTTACTGTCCTGTATGTTACAGTGTTAGGTTGACTGGTAGTTACTGTCCTGTGTGTTACAGTGTTAGGTTGACTGGTAGTGTTACTGTCCTGTATGTTACAGTGTTAGGTTGACTGGTAGTTACTGTCCTGTATGTTACAGTGTTAGGTTGACTGGTAGTGTTACTGTCCTGTATGTTACAGTGTTAGGTTGACTGGTAGTTACTGTCCTGTATGTTATAGTGTTAGGTTGACTGGTAGTTACTGTCCTGTATGTTATAGTGTTAGGTTGACTGGTAGTTACTGTCCTGTATGTTACAGTGTTAGGTTGACTGGTAGTGTTACTGTCCTGTATGTTACAGTGTTAGGTTGACTGGTAGTTACTGTCCTGTATGTTACAGTGTTAGGTTGACTGGTAGTTACTGTCCTGTATGTTACAGTGTTAGGTTGACTGGTAGTGTTACTGTCCTGTATGTTACAGTGTTAGGTTGACTGGTAGTGTTACTGTCCTGTATGTTACAGTGTTAGGTTGACTGGTAGTTACTGTCCTGTATGTTACAGTGTTAGGTTGACTGGTAGTTACTGTCCTGTATGTTACAGTGTTAGGTTGACAGGTAGTTACTGTCCTGTATGTTACAGTGTTAGGTTGACTGGTAGTTACTGTCCTGTGTGTTACAGTGTTAGGTTGACTGGTAGTTACTGTCCTGTGTGTTAGTGTTAGGTTGACTGGTAGTTACTGTCCTGTGTGTTACAGTGTTAGGTTGACTGGTAGTTACTGTCCTGTATGTTACAGTGTTAGGTTGACTGGTAGTTACTGTCCTGTGTGTTACAGTGTTAGGTTGACTGGCAGTTACTGTCCTGTATGTTACAGTGTTAGGTTGACTGGTAGTGTTACTGTCCTGTGTGTTACAGTGTTAGGTTGACTGGTAGTGTTACTGTCCTGTATGTTACAGTGTTAGGTTGACTGGTAGTTACTGTCCTGTATGTTACAGTGTTAGGTTGACTGGTAGTTACTGTCCTGTATGTTACAGTGTTAGGTTGACTGGTAGTTACTGTCCTGTATGTTACAGTGTTAGGTTGACTGGTAATGTTACTGTCCTGTATGTTACAGTGTTAGGTTGACTGGTAGTTACTGTCCTGTATGTTACAGTGTTAGGTTGACTGGTAGTTACTGTCCTGTATGTTACAGTGTTAGGTTGACTGGTAGTTACTGTCCTGTATGTTACAGTGTTAGGTTGACTGGTAGTTACTGTCCTGTATGTTGCAGTGTTACGTTGACTGGTAGTTACTGTCCTGTATGTTGCAGTGTTACGTTGACTGGTAGTTACTGTCCTGTGTGTTACAGTGTTAGGTTGACTGGTAGTGTTACTGTCCTGTATGTTACAGTGTTAGGTTGACTGGTAGTGTTACTGTCCTGTATGTTAGTGTTAGGTTGACTGGTAGTGTTACTGTCCTGTATGTTACAGTGTTAGGTTGACTGGTAGTGTTACTGTCCTGTATGTTACAGTGTTAGGTTGACTGGTAGTGTTACTGTCCTGTATGTTACAGTGTTAGGTTGACCGGTAGTGTTACTGTCCTGTATGTTACAGTGTTAGGTTGACTGGTAGTTACTGTCCTGTATGTTACAGTGTTAGGTTGACTGGTAGTTACTGTCCTGTATGTTACAGTGTTAGGTTGACTGGTAGTGTTACTGTCCTGTATGTTACAGTGTTAGGTTGACTGGTAGTTACTGTCCTGTATGTTACAGTGTTAGGTTGACTGGTAGTTACTGTCCTGTGTGTTACAGTGTTAGGTTGACTGGTAGTTACTGTCCTGTGTGTTACAGTGTTAGGTTGACTGGTAGTTACTGTCCTGTGTGTTACAGTGTTAGGTTGACTGGTAGTGTTACTGTCCTGTATGTTACAGTGTTAGGTTGACTGGTAGTTACTGTCCTGTATGTTACAGTGTTAGGTTGACTGGTAGTTACTGTCCTGTGTGTTACAGTGTTAGGTTGACTGGTAGTGTTACTGTCCTGTATGTTACAGTGTTAGGTTGACTGGTAGTGTTACTGTCCTGTATGTTACAGTGCTAGGTTGACTGGTAGTTACTGTCCTGTATGTTAGTGTTAGGTTGACTGGTAGTTACTGTCCTGTATGTTAGTGTTAGGTTGACTGGTAGTTACTGTCCTGTATGTTACAGTGTTAGGTTGACTGGTAGTTACTGTCCTGTATGTTACAGTGTTAGGTTGACTGGTAGTGTTACTGTCCTGTATGTTACAGTGTTAGGTTGACTGGTAGTTACTGTCCTGTGTGTTACAGTGTTAGGTTGACTGGTAGTTACTGTCCTGTATGTTACAGTGTTAGGTTGACTGGTAGTGTTACTGTCCTGTATGTTACAGTGTTAGGTTGACTGGTAGTGTTACTGTCCTGTGTGTTACAGTGTTAGGTTGACTGGTAGTTACTGTCCTGTATGTTACAGTGTTAGGTTGACTGGTAGTGTTACTGTCCTGTATGTTACAGTGTTAGGTTGACTGGTAGTTACTGTCCTGTATGTTGCAGTGTTAGGTTGACTGGTAGTGTTACTGTCCTGTATGTTACAGTGTTAGGTTGACTGGTAGTTACTGTCCTGTATGTTATAGTGTTAGGTTGACTGGTAGTTACTGTCCTGTATGTTACAGTGTTAGGTTGACTGGTAGTTACTGTCCTGTATGTTACAGTGTTAGGTTGACTGGTAGTTACTGTCCTGTATGTTACAGTGTTAGGTTGACTGGTAGTTACTGTCCTGTATGTTACAGTGTTAGGTTGACTGGTAGTTACTGTCCTGTATGTTACAGTGTTAGGTTGACTGGTAGTTACTGTCCTGTATGTTACAGTGTTAGGTTGACTGGTAGTGTTACTGTCCTGTATGTTACAGTGTTAGGTTGACTGGTAGTGTTACTGTCCTGTATGTTACAGTGTTAGGTTGACTGGTAGTTACTGTCCTTTATGTTAGTGTTAGGTTGACTGGTAGTTACTGTCCTGTATGTTAGTGTTAGGTTGACTGGTAGTGTTACTGTCCTGTATGTTACAGTGTTAGGTTGACTGGTAGTTACTGTCCTGTATGTTACAGTGTTAGGTTGACTGGTAGTGTTACTGTCCTGTATGTTACAGTGTTAGGTTGACTGGTAGTGTTACTGTCCTGTATGTTACAGTGTTAGGTTGACTGGTAGTTACTGTCCTGTATGTTACAGTGTTAGGTTGACTGGTAGTTACTGTCCTGTATGTTACAGTGTTAGGTTGACTGGTAGTGTTACTGTCCTGTATGTTACAGTGTTAGGTTGACTGGTAGTTACTGTCCTGTATGTTACAGTGTTAGGTTGACTGGTAGTGTTACTGTCCTGTGTGTTACAGTGTTAGGTTGACTGGTAGTGTTACTGTCCTGTGTGTTAGTGTTAGGTTGACTGGTAGTGTTACTGTCCTGTATGTTACAGTGTTAGGTTGACTGGTAGTTACTGTCCTGTATGTTACAGTGTTAGGTTGACTGGTAGTTACTGTCCTGTATGTTACAGTGTTAGGTTGACTGGTAGTGTTACTGTCCTGTATGTTACAGTGTTAGGTTGACTGGTAGTTACTGTCCTGTATGTTACAGTGTTAGGTTGACTGGTAGTGTTACTGTCCTGTATGTTACAGTGTTAGGTTGACTGGTAGTGTTACTGTCCTGTATGTTACAGTGTTAGGTTGACTGGTAGTGTTACTGTCCTGTATGTTACAGTGTTAGGTTGACTGGTAGTGTTACTGTCCTGTATGTTACAGTGTTAGGTTGACTGGTAGTGTTACTGTCCTGTATGTTACAGTGTTAGGTTGACTGGTAGTTACTGTCCTGTATGTTACAGTGTTAGGTTGACTGGTAGTGTTACTGTCCTGTATGTTACAGTGTTAGGTTGACTGGTAGTTACTGTCCTGTATGTTACAGTGTTAGGTTGACTGGTAGTGTTACTGTCCTGTATGTTACAGTGTTAGGTTGACTGGTAGTGTTACTGTCCTGTGTGTTACAGTGTTAGGTTGACTGGTAGTGTTACTGTCCTGTATGTTACAGTGTTAGGTTGACTGGTAGTTACTGTCCTGTGTGTTACAGTGTTAGGTTGACTGGTAGTGTTACTGTCCTGTATGTTACAGTGTTAGGTTGACTGGTAGTTACTGTCCTGTATGTTACAGTGTTAGGTTGACTGGTAGTGTTACTGTCCTGTATGTTACAGTGTTAGGTTGACTGGTAGTTACTGTCCTGTATGTTATAGTGTTAGGTTGACTGGTAGTTACTGTCCTGTATGTTATAGTGTTAGGTTGACTGGTAGTTACTGTCCTGTATGTTACAGTGTTAGGTTGACTGGTAGTGTTACTGTCCTGTATGTTACAGTGTTAGGTTGACTGGTAGTTACTGTCCTGTATGTTACAGTGTTAGGTTGACTGGTAGTTACTGTCCTGTATGTTACAGTGTTAGGTTGACTGGTAGTGTTACTGTCCTGTATGTTACAGTGTTAGGTTGACTGGTAGTGTTACTGTCCTGTATGTTACAGTGTTAGGTTGACTGGTAGTTACTGTCCTGTATGTTACAGTGTTAGGTTGACTGGTAGTTACTGTCCTGTATGTTACAGTGTTAGGTTGACTGGTAGTTACTGTCCTGTATGTTACAGTGTTAGGTTGACTGGTAGTTACTGTCCTGTGTGTTACAGTGTTAGGTTGACTGGTAGTTACTGTCCTGTGTGTTAGTGTTAGGTTGACTGGTAGTTACTGTCCTGTGTGTTACAGTGTTAGGTTGACTGGTAGTTACTGTCCTGTATGTTACAGTGTTAGGTTGACTGGTAGTTACTGTCCTGTGTGTTACAGTGTTAGGTTGACTGGCAGTTACTGTCCTGTATGTTACAGTGTTAGGTTGACTGGTAGTGTTACTGTCCTGTGTGTTACAGTGTTAGGTTGACTGGTAGTGTTACTGTCCTGTATGTTACAGTGTTAGGTTGACTGGTAGTTACTGTCCTGTATGTTACAGTGTTAGGTTGACTGGTAGTTACTGTCCTGTATGTTACAGTGTTAGGTTGACTGGTAGTTACTGTCCTGTATGTTAGTGTTAGGTTGACTGGTAGTTACTGTCCTGTGTGTTACAGTGTTAGGTTGACTGGTAGTGTTACTGTCCTGTATGTTACAGTGTTAGGTTGACTGGTAGTGTTACTGTCCTGTATGTTAGTGTTAGGTTGACTGGTAGTGTTACTGTCCTGTATGTTACAGTGTTAGGTTGACTGGTAGTGTTACTGTCCTGTATGTTACAGTGTTAGGTTGACTGGTAGTGTTACTGTCCTGTATGTTACAGTGTTAGGTTGACCGGTAGTGTTACTGTCCTGTATGTTACAGTGTTAGGTTGACTGGTAGTTACTGTCCTGTATGTTACAGTGTTAGGTTGACTGGTAGTTACTGTCCTGTATGTTACAGTGTTAGGTTGACTGGTAGTGTTACTGTCCTGTATGTTACAGTGTTAGGTTGACTGGTAGTTACTGTCCTGTATGTTACAGTGTTAGGTTGACTGGTAGTTACTGTCCTGTATGTTACAGTGTTAGGTTGACTGGTAGTTACTGTCCTGTATGTTATAGTGTTAGGTTGACTGGTAGTTACTGTCCTGTATGTTACAGTGTTAGGTTGACTGGTAGTTACTGTCCTGTATGTTACAGTGTTAGGTTGACTGGTAGTTACTGTCCTGTATGTTACAGTGTTAGGTTGACTGGTAGTGTTACTGTCCTGTATGTTACAGTGTTAGGTTGACTGGTAGTTACTGTCCTGTATGTTACAGTGTTAGGTTGACTGGTAGTTACTGTCCTGTATGTTACAGTGTTAGGTTGACTGGTAGTGTTACTGTCCTGTATGTTACAGTGTTAGGTTGACTGGTAGTTACTGTCCTGTATGTTACAGTGTTAGGTTGACTGGTAGTGTTACTGTCCTGTATGTTACAGTGTTAGGTTGACTGGTAGTGTTACTGTCCTGTATGTTACAGTGGTAGGTTGACTGGTAGTTACTGTCCTGTATGTTACAGTGTTAGGTTGACTGGTAGTGTTACTGTCCTGTATGTTACAGTGTTAGGTTGACTGGTAGTGTTACTGTCCTGTAGGTTGACTGTAACACTGCTCTGTGTTGAGGTGGTAATATGACTGTAATAACACTGCCCTGTGTATTAACAGTAGCCGGTATGAACCACCTCAGAGAGTATGGTATCGTGCACCGCGACATCAAACCAGGCAACATCATGCGTGTCATCGGTGAGGACGGGAGGTCTGTCTATAAGCTGACGGACTTCGGAGCAGCCAGAGAACTAGAAGATGATGAACAGTTTGTCTCTCTTTACGGCACCGAGGAATATCTGGTGAGTCTCCTGCCCTCCGACCTCTAACCTCTCACCTACAGTAGGGCCCTTTACTGATCTAGGAGGAATGACGTGCTATGGACATGACCTCAACATGCCTTTGTTGTTTCTCTGTTTGTATCGAACAGCACCCTGATATGTATGAGCGTGCCGTGCTGAGGAAAGAGCACCAGAAGAAGTATGGTGCGACGGTTGACCTGTGGAGCATCGGAGTGACCTTCTTCCACGCTGCTACCGGGTCACTCCCCTTCAGGCCCTTCGAAGGACCACGCAGGAACAAGGAAGTCATGTAAGAACTACGTCCTGGTGACCTAGGGTGGTCTAGTGGTCTAAGAACTACGTCCTGGTGACCTAGGGTGGTCTAAGAACTACATCCTGGTGACCTAGGGTGGTCTAGTGGTCTAACTACATCCTGGTGACCTAGGGTGGTCTAAGAACTACATCCTGGTGACCGAGGGTGGTCTAGTGGTCTAATAACTACATCCTGATGACCTAGGGTGGTCTAGTGGTCTAAGAACTACATCCTGATGACCTAGGGTGGTCTAGTGGTCTAAGAACTACATCCTGGTGACCTAGGGTGGTCTAAGCCGCTGCCTTCGGAACACACACACCTTCCTGCAGGAGACCAGATAAACATAGTCTCACACAGTGCATTGGGAAAGTATTCAGACCCCTTGACTTTTTCCACATTTTGTTATGTTACAGCCTTATTCTAAAATTGATTAAATAAAAAATTTCCTCATCAGTCTACACCAAATACCCCATAATGACAAAGCGAAAACAGGTTTTTAGAAATTGTTGGTAATGTATTTTTTTTAAATACAATAAAATATGTATTTACTTAAGTATTCAGACCCTTTGCTATGAGACTCGAAAATTGAGCTCAGGTGCATCCTGTTTCCATTGATCATCCTTGAGATGTTTCTACAACTTCATTGGAGTCCACCTGTGGTAAATTCAATTGATTGGACATGATTTGGAAAGGCACACACCTGTCTATATAAGTTCCCACAGTTGACAGTGCATGTCAGAGCAAACACCAACCCATGAGGTCGAAGGAATTGTCAGTAGAGCTCCGAGACAGGATTATAAAAATCTGTAAAAAGCACTTGGCAGCCCGCTTGGAGGTTGCCAAAAGGCACCTAAAGTATTCTCAGACTATGAGAATCAAGATTCTCTGGTCTGATGAAACCAAGATTGAACTCTTTGGCCTGAATGCCAAGCGTCACGTCTGGAGGAAACCTGGCACCATCCCTACGGTGAAGCATGGTGGTGGCAGCATCATGCTGTGGGGATGTTTTTCAGCGGCAGGGACTGGGAGACTAGTCAGGATCGAGGGAAAGATGAACGGAGCAAAGTACAGAGAGATCCTTGATGAAAACCTGCTCCAGAGCGCTCAGGACCTCAGACTGGGGTGAACGTTCACCTTCCAACAGGACAACAACCCTAAGCACACAGCCAAGACACAACACAGGAGTGGCTTTGGGACAAGTCTCTGAATGTCCTTGAGTGGCCCAGCCAGAGCCCGGACTTGAAACTGATTGAACATCTCTGGAGAGACCTGAAAATAGCTGTGCAGCGACGCTCCCAATCCATCCTGACAGAGCCTGAGAGGATTTGCAGAGAAGAATGGGAGAAACTCCCCAAATACAGATGTGCCAAGCTTGTAGCGTCAAACCCAAGAAGACTAGAGGCTGTAATCGCTGCCAAAGGTGCTTCAACTAAGTACTGAGATTAAAGGTTCTGAATACTTATGGAAATGAGTTATTTGCTGAAAAAAAATCTAAAAACCAGTTTTTGCTTTGTCATTATGGGGTATTGTGTGTAGATTGATGAGGGGGGAAAAAACAATTTGATACATTTTAGAATAAGGCTGTAACATAACAAAATGTGGAGAAAGTCAAGAGGTCTGAATACTTTCTGAATGCACTGTAAATAGCTACCGCTGCAGCATGGGTTCAAATCGGCCCAATGCTATTTCAGGACCTCTCTCTTCCATCTTTCCTCTGTAAATCCAATAAGGCAGAAATAGGAGAGGAAGGTTATGTATAGTGACGCTGTTGTCCTGTTCTCCCATCAGGTATAAGATCATCACAGAGAAGCCCTCAGGAACCGTCTCAGGGCAGCAGAAGTTTGAGAACGGGAAGATTGAGTGGAGCACAGAGATGCCTGTCTCCTGCAACCTGTCCAAGTACGTAGTCTAGTCTACCCCTGACCTCTACCCCTGACCTCTGACCTCTACCCCTGACCCCTGACCTCTACCCCTGACCTCTGACCTCTACCCCTGACCTCTGACCTCTACCCCTGACCCCTGACCTCTGACCTCTACCCCTGACCTCTACCCCTGACCCCTTACCTCTGACCTCTACCCCTGACCTCTGACCTCTACCCCTGACCCCTGACCTCTACCCCTGACCTCTGACCTCTACCTCTGACCCCTGACCTCTACCTCCTTACCTCTAACCCTGTCTACTGCAGCTCTTCCAAGTAGGTCCTCTGGTCCATTAAAACTAGTAAATAATCTGACCTCTGACCTCTCTCTTCTCCAGGGGCCTACAGAGCCTGTGCTGGCTAACATATTAGAGGCTGACCTCTAACCCCTTAGCGTTAACCTCCGGGGGCCTCCAGAGCCTGCTGACCCCAGTCCTAGCCAACATCTTGGAGGCTAACCTCTCTCTCTCTCTCGCTCTCTCTCTCTCCTCCAGGGGCCTCCAGAGCCTGCTGACCCCAGTGCTAGCCAACATCTTGGAGGCTAACCTCTCTCTCTCTCTCCCTCCTCCAGGGGCCTCCAGAGCCTGCTGACCCCAGTGCTAGCCAACATCTTGGAGGCTAACCTCTCTCTCTCTCTCTCTGTCTCTCTCTCTCTCTCTCTCTCTCTCTCCCTCTCTCTCTCTGTCTCTCTCTCTCTCTCTCTCTCTCTCTCTCCTCCAGGGGCCTCCAGAGCCTGCTGACCCCAGTGCTAGCCAACATCTTGGAGGCTAACCTCTCTCTCTCTCTCTCTCTCTCTCTCCTCCAGGGGCCTCCAGAGCCTGCTGACCCCAGTGCTAGCCAACATCTTGGAAGCTAACCTCTCTCTCTCTCTCTCTCCTCCAGGGGCCTCCAGAGCCTGCTGACCCCAGTGCTAGCCAACATCTTGGAGGCTAACCTCTCTCTCTCTCTCTCTGTCTCTCTCTCTCTCTCTCTCTCTCTCTCTCTCTCTCTGTCTCTCTCTCTCTCTCTCTCTCTCTCTCTCCTCCAGGGGCCTCCAGAGCCTGCTGACCCCAGTGCTAGCCAACATCTTGGAGGCTAACCTCTCTCTCTCTCTCTCTCTCTCTCTCCTCCAGGGGCCTCCAGAGCCTGCTGACCCCAGTGCTAGCCAACATCTTGGAAGCTAACCTCTCTCTCTCTCTCTCTCCTCCAGGGGCCTCCAGAGCCTGCTGACCCCAGTGCTAGCCAACATCTTGGAGGCTAACCTCTCTCTCTCTCTCTCTCTCTCTCTCTCTCTCCTCCAGGGGCCTCCAGAGCCTGCTGACCCCAGTCCTAGCCAACATCTTGGAGGCTAACCTCTCTCTCTCTCTCTCTCTCTCTCTCTCTCTCTCTCTCTCTCCTCCAGGGGCCTCCAGAGCCTGCTGACCCCAGTGCTAGCCAACATCTTGGAGGCTGACCAGGAGAAGTGTTGGGGCTTTGACCAGTTCTTTGCTGAGACCAGTGATATCCTGCATCGTACCGTGGTGTTGGTCTTCAGTCTGCAGCAGGCGACTCTCCACTACATATACATCCACCAGTACAATACGTGAGTCTCCACTACATATACATCCACCAGTACAATACGTGAGTCTATACTACATATACATCCACCAGTACAATACGTGAGTCTATACTACATATACATCCACCAGTACAATACGTGAGTCTATACTACATATACATCCACCAGTATAATACGTGAGTCTATACTACATATACATCCACCAGTATAATACGTGAGTCTGTACTACATATACATCCACCAGTATAATACGTGAGTCTCCACTACATATACATCCACCAGTATAATACGTGAGTCTATACTACATATACATCCACCAGTACAATACGTGAGTCTATACTACATATACATCCACCAGTATAATACGTGAGTCTATACTACATATACATCCACCAGTATAATACGTGAGTCTGTACTACATATACATCCACCAGTACAATACGTGAGTCTATACTACATATACATCCACCAGTACAATACGTGAGTCTATACTACATATACATCCACCAGTACAATACGTGAGTCTGTACTACATATACATCCACCAGTATAATACGTGAGTCTATACTACATATACATCCACCAGTATAATACGTGAGTCTGTACTACATATACATCCACCAGTACAATACGTGAGTCTATACTACATATACATCCACCAGTACAATACGTGAGTCTATACTACATATACATCCACCAGTACAATACGTGAGTCTGTACTACATATACATCCACCAGTATAATACGTGAGTCTATACTACATATACATCCACCAGTATAATACGTGAGTCTGTACTACATATACATCCACCAGTATAATACGTGAGTCTATACTACATATACATCCACCAGTATAATACGTGAGTCTGTACTACATGTACATCCACCAGTATAATACGTGAGTCTCCACTACATATACATCCACCAGTACAATACGTGAGTCTGTACTACATATATATCCACCAGTGTAATACGTGAGTCTGTACTACATATACATCCACCAGTATAATACGTGACTCTATACTACATATACATCCACCAGTACAATATGTGAGTCTATACTACATATACATCCACCAGTATAATACGTGAGTCTATACTACATATACATCCACCAGTATAATACGTGAGTCTATACTACATATACATCCACCAGTACAATACGTGAGTCTATACTACATATACATCCACCAGTACAATACGTGAGTCTATACTACATATACATCCACCAGTATAATACGTGAGTCTCCACTACATATACATCCACCAGTATAATACGTGAGTCTATACTACATATACATCCACCAGTATAATACGTGAGTCTGTACTACATATACATCCACCAGTACAATACGTGAGTCTATACTACATATACATCCACCAGTATAATACGTGAGTCTCCACTACATATACATCCACCAGTATAATACGTGAGTCTATACTACATATACATCCACCAGTATAATACGTGAGTCTGTACTACATATACATCCACCAGTACAATACGTGAGTCTATACTACATATACATCCACCAGTATAATACGTGAGTCTGTACTACATATACATCCACCAGTACAATACGTGAGTCTGTACTACATATACATCCACCAGTACAATACGTGAGTCTATACTACATATACATCCACCAGTACAATACGTGAGTCTATACTACATATACATCCACCAGTATAATACGTGAGTCTGTACTACATATACATCCACCAGTATAATACGTGAGTCTGTACTACATATACATCCACCAGTACAATACGTGAGTCTGTACTACATATACATCCACCAGTACAATACGTGAGTCTATACTACATATACATCCACCAGTACAATACGTGAGTCTATACTACATATACATCCACCAGTACAATACGTGAGTCTGTACTACATATACATCCACCAGTACAATACGTGAGTCTATACTACATATACATCCACCAGTATAATACGTGAGTCTGTACTACATATACATCCACCAGTATAATACGTGAGTCTGTACTACATATACATCCACCAGTACAATACGTGAGTCTATACTACATATACATCCACCAGTACAATACGTGAGTCTGTACTACATATACATCCACCAGTACAATACGTGAGTCTGTACTACATATACATCCACCAGTATAATACGTGAGTCTATACTACATATACATCCACCAGTACAATACGTGAGTCTGTACTACATATACATCCACCAGTATAATACGTGAGTCTATACTACATATACATCCACCAGTACAATACGTGAGTCTGTACTACATATACATCCACCAGTATAATACGTGAGTCTATACTACATATACATCCACCAGTATAATACGTGAGTCTGTACTACATATACATCCACCAGTATAATACGTGAGTCTGTACTACATATACATCCACCAGTACAATACGTGAGTCTGTACTACATATACATCCACCAGTACAATACGTGAGTCTATACTACATATACATCCACCAGTACAATACGTGAGTCTATACTACATATACATCCACCAGTATAATACGTGAGTCTGTACTACATATACATCCACCAGTATAATATGTGAGTCTGTACTACATATACATCCACCGAGTCTGTACTACATATACATCCACCAGTACAATACGTGAGTCTATACTACATATACATCCACCAGTACAATACGTGAGTCTGTACTACATATACATCCACCAGTACAATACGTGAGTCTGTACTACATATACATCCACCAGTATAATACGTGAGTCTATACTACATATACATCCACCAGTATAATACGTGAGTCTGTACTACATATACATCCACCAGTATAATACGTGAGTCTGTACTACATATACATCCACCAGTACAATACGTGAGTCTGTACTACATATACATCCACCAGTATAATACGTGAGTCTGTACTACATATACATCCACCAGTACAATACGTGAGTCTGTACTACATATACATCCACCAGTATAATACGTGAGTCTATACTACATATACATCCACCAGTACAATACGTGAGTCTGTACTACATATACATCCACCAGTATAATACGTGAGTCTATACTACATATACATCCACCAGTACAATACGTGAGTCTGTACTACATATACATCCACCAGTATAATACGTGAGTCTATACTACATATACATCCACCAGTATAATACGTGAGTCTGTACTACATATACATCCACCAGTATAATACGTGAGTCTGTACTACATATACATCCACCAGTACAATACGTGAGTCTGTACTACATATACATCCACCAGTACAATACGTGAGTCTATACTACATATACATCCACCAGTACAATACGTGAGTCTATACTACATATACATCCACCAGTATAATACGTGAGTCTGTACTACATATACATCCACCAGTATAATATGTGAGTCTGTACTACATATACATCCACCGAGTCTGTACTACATATACATCCACCAGTACAATACGTGAGTCTATACTACATATACATCCACCAGTACAATACGTGAGTCTGTACTACATATACATCCACCAGTACAATACGTGAGTCTGTACTACATATACATCCACCAGTATAATACGTGAGTCTATACTACATATACATCCACCAGTATAATACGTGAGTCTGTACTACATATACATCCACCAGTATAATACGTGAGTCTGTACTACATATACATCCACCAGTACAATACGTGAGTCTGTACTACATATACATCCACCAGTATAATACGTGAGTCTGTACTACATATACATCCACCAGTATAATACGTGAGTCTGTACTACATATACATCCACCAGTATAATACGTGAGTCTGTACTACATATACATCCACCAGTACAATACGTGAGTTTGTACTACATATACATCCACCAGTATAATACGTGAGTCTGTACTACATATACATCCACCAGTATAATACGTGAGTCTGTACTACATATACATCCACCAGTACAATACGTGAGTCTATACTACATATACATCCACCAGTATAATACGTGAGTCTGTACTACATATACATCCACCAGTATAATACGTGAGTCTGTACTACATATACATCCACCAGTATAATACGTGAGTCTGTACTACATATACATCCACCAGTATAATACGTGAGTCTATACTACATATACATCCACCAGTACAATACGTGAGTCTATACTACATATACATCCACCAGTATAATACGTGAGTCTATACTACATATACATCCACCAGTATAATACGTGAGTCTGTACTACATATACATCCACCAGTATAATACGTGAGTCTCCACTACATATACATCCACCAGTATAATACGTGAGTCTGTACTACATATACATCCACCAGTATAATACGTGAGTCTATACTACATATACATCCACCAGTACAATACGTGAGTCTATACTACATATACATCCACCAGTATAATACGTGAGTCTATACTACATATACATCCACCAGTATAATACGTGAGTCTGTACTACATATACATCCACCAGTATAATACGTGAGTCTCCACTACATATACATCCACCAGTACAATACGTGAGTCTGTACTACATATACATCCACCAGTATAATACGTGAGTCTATACTACATATTCATCCACCAGTATAATACGTGAGTCTATACTACATATACATCCACCAGTATAATACGTGAGTCTATACTACATATACATCCACCAGTATAATACGTGAGTCTGTACTACATATACATCCACCAGTATAATACGTGAGTCTATACTACATATACATCCACCAGTATAATACGTGAGTCTATACTACAGTGCATTCGGAAAGTATTCAGACCCCTTGACTTTTTCCACATTTTGTTACGTTACAGCCTTATTCTAAAATTGATTACATAATTTTTTCCCCTCATCAATCTACACACAATACCCCATAATGACAAAGCAAAAATAAGGTTTTTAGAGATTTTGGCAAAATAATAAAAAATGTAAAACGGAAATATCACATTTACATAAGTATTCAGACCCTTTACTCAGTACTTTGTTGAAGCACCTTTGGCAGCGATTACAGCCTCGAGTCTTCTTGGGTATGACGCTACAAGCTTGGCACACCTGTATTTGGGGAGTTTCTCCCATTCCTCTCTGCAGATCCTCTCAAGCTCTGTCAGGTTGGATGGGGAGCGTCGCTGCACAGCTATTTTCAGGTCTCTCCAGAGATGTTCGGTCGGGTTCAAGTCAGATCAAATCACATTTTATTTGTCACATACACGTGTTTAGCAGATGTTATAGCGGGTGTAGTGAAATGCTTGTGCTTCCAGCTCCGACAGTGCAGTAATATCTAACAAGTAATATCTAACAATTTGTCAACATATACCCAATACACACAAAACTAGTAAGGAATGGGATTTAAGAATATATACATATATGGACGAGCAATGACAGAGCGGCATGTACTAAGATACAGTAGAATATTATAGAATAGAATACAGTATATACATATGAGATGAGTAGTGCAAGATATGGAAACATTATTAAAGTGACTGGTGTTCCATTTCTTAAAGTGGCCAGTGATTTCAATAGGCAGCAGCAGCCTCTAATGTGCTAGTGATGGCTATTTAACAGTCTGATGGCCTTGAGATAGAAGCTGTTTTTCAGTCTCTCGGTCCCAGCTTTGATGCACCTGTACTGACCTTGCCTTCTGGATGATAGCGGGCTCTGGCTGGGCCACTCAAGGACATCGGGCGGCAGGTAGCTTAGTGGGTAAGAGCATTGTGCCAGTAACCGAAAGGTCGCTGGTTCTAATCCCCGAGCCGACTAGGTGAAAAATCTGTTGATGTGCCCTTAAGCAAGGCACTTAACCCTAATTGCTCCTGTAAGTCGCTCTGGATAAGAGCGTCTGCTAAATGACTAAAAATGTAAATGTAATTAAGAGACTTGTCCCGAAGCCACTCCTGAGTTGTCTTGAGATGCACTCTGAGTGATAGAGCAGTAATGTTATTGAAGGAACATAACGATGTGCTCTGAGATGCACTCTGAGTGATAGAGCAGTAATGTAATTGAAGGAACATAATGATGTGCTCTGAGATGCACTCTGAGTGGTAGAGCAGTAATGTTATTGAAGGAACATAACGATGTGCTCTGAGATGCACTCTGAGTGGTAGAGCAGTAATGTTATTGAAGGAACATAACGATGTGCTCTGAGATGCACTCTGAGTGATAGAGCAGTAATGTTATTGAAGGAACATAACGATGTGCTCTGAGATGCACTCTGAGTGGTAGAGCAGTAATGTTATTGAAGGAACATAACGATGTGCTCTGAGATGCACTCTGAGTGGTAGAGCAGTAATGTTATTGAAGGAACATAACGATGTGCTCTGAGATGCACTCTGAGTGGTAGAGCAGTAATGTTATTGAAGGAACATAACGATGTGCTCTGAGATGCACTCTGAGTGGTAGAGCAGTAATGTTATTGAAGGAACATAACGATGTGCTCTGAGATGCACTCTGAGTGGTAGAGCAGTAATGTTATTGAAGGAACATAACGATGTGCTCTGAGATGCACTCTGAGTGGTAGAGCAGTAATGTTATTGAAGGAACATAACGATGTGCTCTGAGATGCACTCTGAGTGGTAGAGCAGTAATGTTATTGAAGGAACATAACGATGTGCTCTGAGATGCACTCTGAGTGATAGAGCAGTAATGTTATTGAAGGAACATAACGATGTGCTCTGAGATGCACTCTGAGTGGTAGAGCAGTGATGTTATTGAAGGAACATAACGATGTGCTCTGAGATGCACTCTGAGTGGTAGAGCAGTAATGTTATTGAAGGAACATAACGATGTGCTCTGAGATGCACTCTGAGTGGTAGAGCAGTAATGTTATTGAAGGAACATAACGATGTGCTCTGAGATGCACTCTGAGTGGTAGAGCAGTAATGTTATTGAAGGAACATAACGATGTGCTCTGAGATGCACTCTGAGTGGTAGAGCAGTGATGTTATTGAAGGAACATAACGATGTGCTCTGAGATGTACTCTGAGTGATAGAGCAGTAATGTTATTGAAGGAACATAACGATGTGCTCTGAGATGCACTCTGAGTGATAGAGCAGTGATGTTATTGAAGGAACATAACGATGTGCTCTGAGATGCACTCTGAGTGATAGAGCAGTAATGTTATTGAAGGAACATAACGATGTGCTCTGAGATGCACTCTGAGTGGTAGAGCAGTAATGTTATTGAAGGAACATAACGATGTGCTCTGAGATGCACTCTGAGTGGTAGAGCAGTAATGTTATTGAAGGAACATAACGATGTGCTCTGAGATGCACTCTGAGTGGTAGAGCAGTAATGTAATTGAAGGAACATAACGATGTGCTCTGAGATGCACTCTGAGTGATAGAGCAGTGATGTTATTGAAGGAACATAACGATGTGCTCTGAGATGCACTCTGAGTGGTAGAGCAGTAATGTTATTGAAGGAACATAACGATGTGCTCTGAGATGCACTCTGAGTGATAGAGCAGTGATGTTATTGAAGGAACATAACGATGTGCTCTGAGATGCACTCTGAGTGGTAGAGCAGTAATGTTATTGAAGGAACATAACGATGTGCTCTGAGATGCACTCTGAGTGGTAGAGCAGTAATGTTATTGAAGGAACATAACGATGTGCTCTGAGATGCACTCTGAGTGGTAGAGCAGTAATGTTATTGAAGGAACATAACGATGTGCTCTGAGATGCACTCTGAGTGGTAGAGCAGTAATGTTATTGAAGGAACATAACGATGTGCTCTGAGATGCACTCTGAGTGGTAGAGCAGTAATGTTATTGAAGGAACATAAAGATGTGCTCTGAGATGCACTCTGAGTGGTAGAGCAGTAATGTTATTGAAGGAACATAACGATGTGCTCTGAGATGCACTCTGAGTGGTAGAGCAGTAATGTTATTGAAGGAACATAACGATGTGCTCTGAGATGCACTCTGAGTGGTAGAGCAGTAATGTTATTGAAGGAACATAACGATGTGCTCTGAGATGCACTCTGAGTGGTAGAGCAGTAATGTTATTGAAGGAACATAACGATGTGCTCTGAGATGCACTCTGAGTGATAGAGCAGTAATGTTATTGAAGGAACATAACGATGTGCTCTGAGATGCACTCTGAGTGGTAGAGCAGTAATGTTATTGAAGGAACATAACGATGTGCTCTGAGATGCACTCTGAGTGGTAGAGCAGTAATGTTATTGAAGGAACATAACGATGTGCTCTGAGATGCACTCTGAGTGGTAGAGCAGTAATGTTATTGAAGGAACATAACGATGTGCTCTGAGATGCACTCTGAGTGGTAGAGCAGTAATGTTATTGAAGGAACATAACGATGTGCTCTGAGATGCACTCTGAGTGGTAGAGCAGTAATGTTATTGAAGGAACATAACGATGTGCTCTGAGATGCACTCTGAGTGATAGAGCAGTAATGTTATTGAAGGAACATAACGATGTGCTCTGAGATGCACTCTGAGTGGTAGAGCAGTAATGTTATTGAAGGAACATAACGATGTGCTCTGAGATGCACTCTGAGTGATAGAGCAGTAATGTTATTGAAGGAACATAACGATGTGCTCTGAGATGCACTCTGAGTGATAGAGCAGTGATGTTATTGAAGGAACATAACGATGTGCTCTGAGATGCACTCTGAGTTGTAGAGCAGTAATGTTATTGAAGGAACATAACGATGTGCTCTGAGATGCACTCTGAGTGATAGAGCAGTAATGTTATTGAAGGAACATAACGATGTGCTCTGAGATGCACTCTGAGTGGTAGAGCAGTAATGTTATTGAAGGAACATAACGATGTGCTCTGAGATGCACTCTGAGTGGTAGAGCAGTAATGTTATTGAAGGAACATAACGATGTGCTCTGAGATGCACTCTGAGTGGTAGAGCAGTAATGTTATTGAAGGAACATAACGATGTGCTCTGAGATGCACTCTGAGTGGTTGAGCAGTAATGTTATTGAAGGAACATAACGATGTGCTCTGAGATGCACTCTGAGTGATAGAGCAGTAATGTTATTGAAGGAACATAACGATGTGCTCTGAGATGCACTCTGAGTGGTAGAGCAGTAATGTTATTGAAGGAACATAACGATGTGCTCTGGGATGCACTCTGAGTGGTAGAGCAGTAATGTTATTGAAGGAACATAACGATGTGCTCTGAGATGCACTCTGAGTGGTAGAGCAGTAATGTTATTGAAGGAACATAACGATGTGCTCTGAGATGCACTCTGAGTGGTAGAGCAGTAATGTTATTGAAGGAACATAACGATGTGCTCTGAGATGCACTCTGAGTGGTAGAGCAGTAATGTGCATTTGAGGTGTAGGGCTTTATCGGTATTTAAAGCGCGCACTTCCGGGTTTTTCCGATCACGAGTAAATCCGATAGAGTATCAAGTGTGATAAAACGGATTAGGAGCACGGGTATGAGGAGATCGGCACACCTCTACTTTCTACTGTGTCTTTGTCTGTCTGTTCTTCATGTGAAGAACACTACACTGTTGTTCTAGTAATAATTCATCACAACAATATACTGAACTAAAATAGAAACGCAACATGTGTTGGTCCCATGTTTCATGAGCTGAAATTAAAGATCCCGGACATTTTCCATACGCACAAAAAGCTTATTTCTCTCAAATGTTGTGCACAAATTTGTTTACATCCCTGTTAGTGAGCATTTCTCCTTTGCCAAGATAATCCATCCACCTGACAGGTGTGGCATATCAAGAAGTTGAGTTTGGCAGTACGTCCAACCGGCCTCACAACCGCAGACCACGTGTAACCACGCCAGCCCAGGGTCTCCACATCCGGCTTCTTCACCTGTGGGATCGTCTGAGGAAGGGGAGGGGGATTTCTGAGGAGTATTTCTGTCTGTAATAAAGCCCTTTTGTGGGGAAAAACTAATTCTGAGTGGCTGGGCCTGGCTCCCCAGTGGCTGGGCCTGGCTCCCCATTGGTTGGGCCTGGCGGGCCTGGCTCCCCAGTGGCTGGGCCTGGCTCCCCATTGGTTGGGCCTGGCTCCCCATTGGCTGGGCCTGGCTCCCCAGTGGCTGGGCCTGGCTCCCCAGTGGCTGGGCCTGGCTCCCCAGTGGGTCGGCCTATGCCCACCCTTGGCCGCGCCCCTGCCCAGTCATTTGAAATCCATAGGTTAGGGCCAAATTTATTTATTTCAATTGACTGATTTCCTTCTATGAACTGTAACTCAGTAAAATCTTTGAAATTGTTTACATTTTTGTTCAGTGTAGTAATTCAAAACAAAAACCTCTTGATAACCCCAGACGAGCTGCATGTAGCCTAGCGGTTCGAGTGTTGGGCCAGTAACCTAAAGGTCGCTAGTTCTAATCCCCGAGCCAACAAGGTGAAAAATCTGTCGACGTGCCCTTGAGCAAGGCACTTAACCCTAATTGCTCCAGGACTCTGGCCGTAAACCCCCTATCCGAGGGTGGCTCAGAGGGAGTTGGGATATGCAAAAAAAAAAAAACATTTCAAATTCACACATGCGTTATAATGTGTAAAACAAGTATAAAGCACCCCACTATACACGCAGAGTGATTCAATTTCTCTGTAAACTGCAGATCCTCCTCTGTCCACAGGGAGATGGAGGCTGACCCTTAACCTCTGACCTCTCTCCCCAGGGCGATGCGTCTCCGGGAGATAGAGGCTGACCCTTAACCTCTGACCTCTCTCCCCAGGGCGACTCTTTTCCAGGAGCTGTTGTCTCGTCGGTGCAGTATCCCGGTCCACAACCAGGAGCTCCTGTACGAGGGGCGTCGCCTGCAGCTTGAGCCCAACCGCCAGGCCCAGACCTTCCCCCGGACCTCCAGAGACAATCCCATCATGCTGCTCAGCAGAGAGTCCGTGGCTACAGTGGGCCTCATCTTCGAAGACCGTAAGTCTTATTATTAACATCCATCTGGAAATGGTATTTACACCGAAATAGAAACAACATGTAAAGTATTGGTTCCATGGTCCATGAGCTGAAATTAAAGATCCCAGAAATCTTCCGTAAGCACAAAAAGCTTATTTGTCTCACATTTTGGGCACAAATGTGTTTCCAGTACGTCCCTGTTAGTGAGCAATGTGTTTCCAGTACGTCCCTGTTGGTGAGCAATGTGTTTACAGTACGTCCCTGTTGGTGAGCAATGTGTTTACAGTACGTCCCTGGTAGTGAGCAATGTGTTTACAGTACGTCCCTGTTGGTGAGCAATGTGTTTCCAGTACGTCCCTGTTGGTGAGCAATGTGTTTACAGTACGTCCCTGTTAGTGAGCAATGTGTTTACAGTACGTCCCTGTTGGTGAGCAATGTGTTTACAGTACGTCCCTGTTGGTGAGCAATGTGTTTACAGTACGTCCCTGTTAGTGAACAATGTGTTTACAGTACGTCCCTGTTAGTGAGCAATGTGTTTACAGTACGTCCCTGTTGGTGAGCAATGTGTTTCCAGTACGCCCCTGTTAGTGAGCAATGTGTTTACAGTACGTCCCTGTTGGTGAGCAATGTGTTTACAGTACGTCCCTGGTAGTGAGCAATGTGTTTCCAGTACGTCCCTGTTGGTGAGCAATGTGTTTCCAGTACGTCCCTGTTGGTGAGCAATGTGTTTCCAGTACGTCCCTGTTAGTGAGCAATGTGTTTACAGTACGTCCCTGTTGGTGAGCAATGTGTTTACAGTACGTCCCTGTTGGTGAGCAATGTGTTTACAGTACGTCCCTGTTGGTGAGCAATGTGTTTACAGTACGTCCCTGTTGGTGAGCAATGTGTTTACAGTACGTCCCTGTTGGTGAGCAATGTGTTTACAGTACGTCCCTGTTAGTGAGCAATGTGTTTCCAGTACGTCCCTGTTAGTGAGCAATGTGTTTCCAGTACGTCCCTGTTGGTGAGCAATGTGTTTACAGTACGTCCCTGTTAGTGAGCAATGTGTTTCCAGTACGTCCCTGTTGGTGAGCAATGTGTTTCCAGTACGTCCCTGTTAGTGAGCAATGTGTTTACAGTACGTCCCTGTTAGTGAGCAATGTGTTTACAGTACGTCCCTGTTGGTGAGCAATGTGTTTCCAGTACGTCCCTGTTAGTGAGCAATGTGTTTCCAGTACGTCCCTGTTGGTGAGCAATGTGTTTACAGTACGTCCCTGTTAGTGAGCAATGTGTTTACAGTACGTCCCTGTTAGTGAGCAATGTGTTTACAGTACGTCCCTGTTAGTGAGCAATGTGTTTACAGTACGTCCCTGTTGGTGAGCAATGTGTTTACAGTACGTCCCTGTTGGTGAGCAATGTGTTTACAGTACGTCCCTGTTAGTGAGCAATGTGTTTCCAGTACGTCCCTGTTAGTGAGCAATGTGTTTACAGTACGTCCCTGTTAGTGAGCAATGTGTTTACAGTACGTCCCTGTTAGTGAGCAATGTGTTTACAGTACGTCCCTGTTGGTGAGCAATGTGTTTCCAGTACGTCCCTGTTAGTGAGCAATGTGTTTACAGTACGTCCCTGTTAGTGAGCAATGTGTTTACAGTACGTCCCTGTTGGTGAGCAATGTGTTTCCAGTACGTCCCTGTTAGTGAGCAATGTGTTTCCAGTACGTCCCTGTTGGTGAGCAATGTGTTTACAGTACGTCCCTGTTAGTGAGCAATGTGTTTCCAGTACGTCCCTGTTAGTGAGCAATGTGTTTCCAGTACGTCCCTGTTGGTGAGCAATGTGTTTCCAGTACGTCCCTGTTAGTGAGCAATGTGTTTCCAGTACGTCCCTGTTGGTGAGCAATGTGTTTCCAGTACGTCCCTGTTAGTGAGCAATGTGTTTCCAGTACGTCCCTGTTAGTGAGCAATGTGTTTCCAGTTCGTCCCTGTTAGTGAGCAATGTGTTTCCAGTACGTCCCTGTTGGTGAGCAATGTGTTTCCAGTACGTCCCTGTTAGTGAGCAATGTGTTTCCAGTACGTCCCTGTTAGTGAGCAATGTGTTTACAGTACGTCCCTGTTGGTGAGCAATGTGTTTCCAGTACGTCCCTGTTAGTGAGCAATGTGTTTCCAGTACGTCCCTGTTGGTGAGCAATGTGTTTACAGTACGTCCCTGTTAGTGAGCAATGTGTTTACAGTACGTCCCTGTTAGTGAGCAATGTGTTTCCAGTACGTCCCTGTTGGTGAGCAATGTGTTTCCAGTACGTCCCTGTTGGTGAGCAATGTGTTTCCAGTACGTCCCTGTTAGTGAGCAATGTGTTTCCAGTACGTCCCTGTTAGTGAGCAATGTGTTTACAGTACGTCCCTGTTGGTGAGCAATGTGTTTCCAGTACGTCCCTGTTAGTGAGCAATGTGTTTCCAGTACGTCCCTGTTAGTGAGCAATGTGTTTCCAGTACGTCCCTTTTGGTGAGCAATGTGTTTACAGTACGTCCCTGTTAGTGAGCAATGTGTTTACAGTACGTCCCTGTTGGTGAGCAATGTGTTTACAGTACGTCCCTGTTGGTGAGCAATGTGTTTACAGTACGTCCCTGTTGGTGAGCAATGTGTTTCCAGTACGTCCCTGTTAGTGAGCAATGTGTTTCCAGTACGTCCCTGTTAGTGAGCAATGTGTTTCCAGTACGTCCCTGTTGGTGAGCAATGTGTTTCCAGTACGTCCCTGTTGGTGAGCAATGTGTTTACAGTACGTCCCTGTTAGTGAGCAATGTGTTTCCAGTACGTCCCTGTTAGTGAGCAATGTGTTTCCAGTACGTCCCTGTTAGTGAGCAATGTGTTTCCAGTACGTCCCTGTTGGTGAGCAATGTGTTTCCAGTACGTCCCTGTTGGTGAGCAATGTGTTTCCAGTACGTCCCTGTTGGTGAGCAATGTGTTTACAGTACGTCCCTGTTGGTGAGCAATGTGTTTACAGTACGTCCCTGTTGGTGAGCAATGTGTTTACAGTACGTCCCTGTTGGTGAGCAATGTGTTTCCAGTACGTCCCTGTTGGTGAGCAATGTGTTTCCAGTACGTCCCTGTTAGTGAGCATTTCTCCTTTGCCAAGATAATTGACCTGACTACAGTTCGGTGTCGTACCCGACTTCTGTGGGCAAATGCTCCCCTTCGATGGCCACTGGCATGCTGGAGAAGTGTGCTCTTCACGGATGAATCCCGATTTCAACTGTACCGGGCAAATGGCAGACAGCGTTGTATGGTGTTGTGTGGGCGAGCAGCTGGCTGATGTCAACGTTGTGAACAGAGTGGCCCATGGTGGCGGTGGGATTATGGTATGGGGTTATGGTATGGTCAGGCATAAGCTACGGACAACGAACACAATTGCAATTTATTGATGGAAATTTGAATGCACAGAGATACCGTGACTACATCCGCCACCATCCCCTCATGTTTCAGCATGATAACGCACGGCTCCATGTCGCAAGGATCTGGACACAATTCCCGGAAGCTGAAAATGTCCCAGTTCTTCCATGGCCAGCATACTCAGACTGTCACCCATTGAGCATGTTTGGGATGCTCTGGATCAACGTCTACGACAGCATGTTCCAGTTCCTGCCAATATCCAGCAACTTCGCACAGCCATTGAAGAGGAGTGGGACAACATTCAACAGGCCACAATCAACAGCCTGATCAACTCTATGGGAAGGAGATGTGTCGCGCTGCATGAGACAAATGGTGGTCACACCAGATACTGACTGGCTTTCTGATCCACGCCCCTACCTTTTTTTAAGGTATCTGATTAGGATATAAAGGGCCTGTCTCCAAGAGGATGGTGTTTACAGAACATTTGGTACCATCTGATTAGGATATAAAGGGCCTGTCTCCAAGAGGTTGGTGTTTACAGAACATTTGGTACCATCTGATTAGGATATAAAGGGCCTGTCTCCAAGAGGATGGTGTTTACAGAACATTTGGTACCATCTGATTAGGATATAAAGGGCCTGTCTCCAAGAGGATGGTGTTTACAGAACATTTGGTACCATCTGATTAGGATGTAAAGGGCCTGTCTCCAAGAGGATGGTGTTTACAGAACATTTGGTACCATCTGATTAGGATATAAAGGGCCTGTCTCCAAGAGGATGGTGTTTACAGAACATTTGGTACCATCTGATTAGGATATAAAGGGCCTGTCTCCAAGAGGATGGTGTTTACAGAACATTTGGTACCATCTGATTAGGATATAAAGGGCCTGTCTCCAAGAGGATGGTGTTTACAGAACATTTGGTACCATCTGATTAGGATATAAAGGGCCTGACTCCAAGAGGATGGTGTTTACAGAACATGTGGTACCATCTGATTAGGATATAAAGGGCCTGTCTCCAAGAGGCTGGTGTTTACAGAACATTTGGTACCATCTGATTAGGATATAACGGGCCTGACTCCAAGAGGATGGTGTTTACAGAACATTTGGTACCATCTGATTAGGATATAAAGGGCCTGTCTCCAAGAGGATGGTGTTTACAGAACATTTGGTACCATCTGATTAGGATATAAAGGGCCTGTCTCCAAGAGGATGGTGTTTACAGAACATTTGGTACCATCTGATTAGGATATAAAGGGCCTGTCTCCAAGAGGTTGGTGTTTACAGAACATTTGGTACCATCTGATTAGGATATAAAGGGCCTGTCTCCAAGAGGTTGGTGTTTACAGAACATTTGGTACCATCTTATTAGGATATAAAGGGCCTGTCTCCAAGAGGATGGTGTTTACAGAACATTTGGTACCATCTGATTAGGATATAAAGGGCCTGTCTCCAAGAGGACCATTGGATAGTTTCTTTGCTTCTGCTCTGGAAGTGTTAACCTCCGTCTATCTGTCTGTTGTTAACACCAGTCTGTCTGTTGTTAACCTCCGTCTATCTGTTGTTAACCTCCGTCTATCTGTCTGTTGTTAACCTCCGTCTGTCTGTTGTTAACCTCAGTCTGTCTGTTGTTAACCTCTATCTGTCTGTTGCTAACCTCAGTCTGTCTGTTGCTAACCTCAGTCTGTCTGTTGTTAACCTCAGTCTGTCTGTTGCTAACCTCAGTCTGTCTGTTGCTAACCTCAGTCTGTCTGTTGCTAACCTCAGTCTGTCTGTTGCTAACCTCAGTCGATATCTGTCTGTTGTTAACCTCAGTCTATATCTGTCTGTTGTTAACCTCAGTCTATATCTGTCTGTTGTTAACCTCAGTCTATATCTGTCTGTTGTTAACCTCAGTCTGTCTGTTGTTAACCTCAGTCTATATCTGTCTGTTGTTAACCTCAGTCTATATCTGTCTGTTGTTAACCTCAGTCTGTCTGTTGTTAACCTCAGTCTGTCTGTTGTTAACCTCAGTCTATATCTGTCTGTTGTTAACCTCAGTCTATATCTGTCTGTTGTTAACCTCAGTCTGTCTGTTGTTAACCTCAGTCTGTCTGTTGTTAACCTCAGTCTGTCTGTTGTTAACCTCAGTCTATATCTGTCTGTTGTTAACCTCAGTCTATATCTGTCTGTTGTTAACCTCAGTCTGTCTGTTGTTAACCTCAGTCTATATCTGTCTGTTGTTAACCTCAGTCTATATCTGTCTGTTGTTAACCTCAGTCTATATCTGTCTGTTGTTAACCTCAGTCTGTCTGTTGTTAACCTCAGTCTATATCTGTCTGTTGTTAACCTCAGTCTATATCTGTCTGTTGTTAACCTCAGTCTGTCTGTTGTTAACCTCAGTCTGTCTGTTGTTAACCTCAGTCTATATCTGTCTGTTGTTAACCTCAGTCTATATCTGTCTGTTGTTAACCTCAGTCTGTCTGTTGTTAACCTCAGTCTGTCTGTTGTTAACCTCAGTCTGTCTGTTGTTAACCTCAGTCTATATCTGTCTGTTGTTAACCTCAGTCTATATCTGTCTGTTGTTAACCTCAGTCTGTCTGTTGTTAACCTCAGTCTATATCTGTCTGTTGTTAACCTCAGTCTATATCTGTCTGTTGTTAACCTCAGTCTATATCTGTCTGTTGTTAACCTCAGTCTGTCTGTTGTTAACCTCAGTCTGTCTGTTGTTAACCTCAGTCTGTCTGTTGTTAACCTCAGTCTGTCTGTTGTTAACCTCAGTCTGTCTGTTGTTAACCTCAGTCTATATCTGTCTGTTGTTAACCTCAGTCTATATCTGTCTGTTGTTAACCTCAGTCTATATCTGTCTGTTGTTAACCTCAGTCTGTCTGTTGTTAACCTCAGTCTGTCTGTTGTTAACCTCAGTCTGTCTGTTGTTAACCTCAGTCTATATCTGTCTGTTGTTAACCTCAGTCTCTATCTGTCTGTTGTTAACCTCAGTCTGTCTGTTGCTAACCTCAGTCTGTCTGTTGTTAACCTCAGTCTGTCTGTTGTTAACCTCAGTCTGTCTGTTGTTAACCTCAGTCTGTCTGTTGTTAATCTCAGTCTCTGTCTGTTGTTAATCTCAGTCTCTCTCTGTCTGTTGTTAACCTCAGTCTCTATCTGTCTGTTGTTAACCTCAGTATGTCTGTTGTTAACCTCAGTCTCTGTCTGTTGTTAATCTCAGTCTCTGTCTGTTGTTAATCTCAGTCTCTCTCTGTCTGTTGTTAACCTCAGTCTCTCTCTGTCTGTTGTTAACCTCAGTCTCTATCTGTCTGTTGTTAACCTCAGTATGTCTGTTGTTAACCTCAGTCTCTATCTGTCTGTTGTTAACCTCAGTATGTCTGTTGTTAACCTCAGTCTCTCTGTCTGTTGCTAACCTCAGTCTCTATCTGTCTGTTGCTAACCTCAGTCTCTGTCTGTTGTTAACCTCAGTCTCTGTCTGTTGTTAACCTCAGTCTGTCTGTTGTTAACCTCAGTCTGTCTGTTGTTAACCTCAGTCTGTCTGTTGTTAACCTCAGTCTGTCTGTTGTTAACCTCAGTCTGTCTGTTGTTAACCTCTATCTGTCTGTTGTTAACCTCAGTCTCTATCTGTCTGTTGTTAACCTCAGTATGTATGTTGTTAACCTCTGTCTCTCTGTCTGTTGCTAACCTCAGTCTCTATCTGTCTGTTGCTAACCTCAGTCTCTGTCTGTTGCTAACCTCAGTCTGTCTGTTGTTAACCTCAGTCTGTCTGTTGTTAACCTCAGTCTGTCTGTTGTTAACCTCTCTGTCTGTTGTTAACCTCAGTCTGTCTGTTGTTAATCTCAGTCTGTCTGTTGCTAACCTCAGTCTGTCTGTTGCTAACCTCAGTCTGTCTGTTGTTAACCTCAGTCTGTCTGTTGTTAATCTCAGTCTGTCTGTTGCTAACCTCAGTCTGTCTGTTGTTAACCTCAGTCTGTCTGTTGCTAACCTCAGTCTGTCTGTTGCTAACCTCAGTCTGTCTGTTGTTAACCTCAGTCTGTCTGTTGTTAACCTCAGTCTGTCTGTTGTTAACCTCAGTCTATATCTGTCTGTTGTTAACCTCAGTCTATATCTGTCTGTTGTTAACCTCAGTCTGTCTGTTGTTAACCTCAGTCTGTCTGTTGTTAACCTCAGTCTGTCTGTTGTTAACCTCAGTCTGTCTGTTGTTAATCTCAGTCTGTCTGTTGTTAACCTCAGTCTGTCTGTTGTTAACCTCAGTCTGTCTGTTGTTAATCTCAGTCTGTCTGTTGTTAACCTCAGTCTGTCTGTTGCTAACCTCAGTCTGTCTGTTGTTAACCTCAGTCTGTCTGTTGTTAACCTCAGTCTGTCTGTTGCTAACCTCAGTCTGTCTGTTGCTAACCTCAGTCTGTCTGTTGCTAACCTCAGTCTGTCTGTTGTTAACCTCAGTCTGTCTGTTGTTAACCTCAGTCTGTCTGTTGTTAATCTCAGTCTGTCTGTTGTTAACCTCAGTCTGTCTGTTGCTAACCTCAGTCTGTCTGTTGTTAACCTCAGTCTGTCTGTTGTTAACCTCAGTCTGTCTGTTGTTAACCTCAGTCTGTCTGTTGTTAATCTCAGTATGTCTGTTGTTAACCTCAGTCTGTCTGTTGCTAACCTCAGTCTGTCTGTTGCTAACCTCAGTCTGTCTGTTGTTAACCTCATTCTGTCTGTTGTTAATCTCAGTCTGTCTGTTGTTAACCTCAGTCTGTCTGTTGCTAACCTCAGTCTGTCTGTTGCTAACCTCAGTCTGTCTGTTGCTAACCTCAGTCTGTCTGTTGTTAACCTCAGTCTGTCTGTTGTTAACCTCAGTCTGTCTGTTGTTAATCTCAGTCTGTCTGTTGTTAACCTCAGTCTGTCTGTTGCTAACCTCAGTCTGTCTGTTGTTAACCTCAGTCTGTCTGTTGTTAACCTCAGTCTGTCTGTTGTTAACCTCAGTCTGTCTGTTGTTAATCTCAGTCTGTCTGTTGTTAACCTCAGTCTGTCTGTTGCTAACCTCAGTCTGTCTGTTGCTAACCTCAGTCTGTCTGTTGCTAACCTCAGTCTGTCTGTTGCTAACCTCAGTCTGTCTGTTGTTAACCTCAGTCTGTCTGTTGTTAATCTCAGTCTCTCTCTGTCTGTTGTTAACCTCAGTCTCTATCTGTCTGTTGTTAACCTCAGTATGTATGTTGTTAACCTCTGTCTCTCTGTCTGTTGCTAACCTCAGTCTCTATCTGTCTGTTGCTAACCTCAGTCTCTGTCTGTTGCTAACCTCAGTCTGTCTGTTGTTAACCTCAGTCTGTCTGTTGTTAACCTCAGTCTGTCTGTTGTTAATCTCAGTCTCTCTCTCGATCTCCATAGCGACTCCCCCTAAAGTCCAGCCTCGCTACGACCTTGACCTGGATGCCAGCTATGCCAAGGTAACTATATGTTATGTTATGCCAGCTATGCCGAGGTAACTATATGTTATGTTATGCCAGCTATGCCAAGGTAACTATATGTTATGTTATGCCAGCTATGCCAAGGTAACTATATGTTATGTTATGCCAGCTATGCCAAGGTAACTATATGTTATGTTATGCCAGCTATGCCAAGGTAACTATATGTTATGTTATGCCAGCTATGCCAAGGTAACTATATGTTATGTTATGCCAGCTATGCCAAGGTAACTATATGTTATGTTATGCCAGCTATGCCAAGGTAACTATATGTTATGTTATGCCAGCTATGCCAAGGTAACTATATGTTATGTTATGCCAGCTATGCCAAGGTAACTATATGTTATGTTATGCCAGCTATGCCAAGGTAAAACTATATGTTATGTTATATGTTATGAAAAATGCCAAGGGGGGTGAATACTTTTGCAAGCCACTGTATGGAATCATGTAGTAACCAAAAAAGTGTTAAACAAATCAAAATATATTTTATATTTGAGGTTCTTCAAATAGCCACCCTTTGCCTTGATGACAGCTTTGCACACTCTTGGCATTCTCTCAACCAGCTTCATGAGGTAGTCACCTGGAATGCATTTAAATTAACAGGTGTTCCTTCTTAAAAGTGAATTTGTGGAATTTCTTTCCTTAATGCGTTTGAGCCAATCAGTTGTGTTGTGACAAGGTATGGGGGGGTATACAGAAGATAGCCCTATTTGGTAAAAGACCAAGTCCATATTATGGCAAGAACAGCGCAAAAAGCAAAGAGAAACGACAGTCCATCATTACTTGAAGACATGAAGGTCAGTCAATACAGAAAATGTAAAGAACTTTGAAAGTTTTTTGAGGACCGCCACAGGAATGGAAGACATTGAAACGCATTCCAGGTGACTACCTCATGAAGCTGGTTGAGAGAATGCCAAGAGTGTGCAAAGCTGTCATCAAGGCAAAGGGTGGCTATTTGAAGAATCTGAAATATAAAATATATTTATTTTGTTTTGTTTAACACTTTTTTGGTTACAACAAGATTCTATATATAATAATAATAAATAATAATATAATATTATTAATAATAATAATATATGTGTGTGTGTGTGTGGTGCCCCTAACTAATATCCTAATATGTCTTCCTCCGTTGTCCAGACGTTTGCAGGAGACGTGGGCCACCTGTGGAAGACCTCAGACTCCCTGTTGGTTTGTCAGGAGCTGGTCCGGAAGGGAGTCAGGGGGTTAATGTAAGTCCTGATGACCATACAATGCACCAGACAACCAGCACATTCAACTGGTTCACTGTTCAACTGGTTCACTGTTCAACTGGTTCACTGTTCAACTGGTTCACTGTTCAACTGGTTCACTGTTCAACTGGTTCACTGGTCAACTGGTTCACTGGTCAACTGGTTCACTGGTCAACTGGTTCACTGTTCAACTGATGTTCTGCATAAATCCGTCTGTATATGTTAGTGTCTCGTTTGATCTGCTATCAAATGAATTGAACAGTGCGTCTCTCTCTGTCTCAGTGAGTTAATGAAGGAAGACTACAGTGAGATGGTACACAAGAAGTCAGAGGTCATCCACCTCTGCCACTACTGCGCTCAGATCCTGGAGAGGACAGAGCAGCTGTGAGTACACGCTTTGATCCACTTTGATTTTGATTTGACACATTCCCCTCCAGTAGGTGTGACTCAACGTGGTGGTGTTGTCTCCTCTCCCAGGTACGAGGTGTTAATGCAGGCCAATATGTTGTCATCATCAGAGTACGATGAGATCTCAGACATGAGGAAGAAAATAGTCCTAGTAAGTTCCTCTGTTCCCTCTGGCCCGCCCCTGTTCTCTCTGGCCCCGCCCCTGTTCACTCTGGCCCCGCCCCTGTTCACTCTGGCCCCGCCCCTGGCTACTATCTTCTCAGTCAGTCAGTCTCAAATCTCTGGAGCTGCTGTTGATTGGTCGTCTCTCTGTGTAGATCTCCAACTCCTTAGTCCCCATGGATCAGACGGTTCAGGACATCAAGAGTAAGTTCCTGTCAGGTGGTGTTCTGACGGACAGCTGGACTCAAGCTGGGACACACCCTGAAGACAGGAAGTAAGTCATGTGCGTGTTTGTGTGTGTTAGGGCTGTGACGATACAAGTATCGCAATATTTTTTTCCATTGCAAAAATGAAAAACACTAATGCTACCGAACTCTTTGGTCCTTTTTAAAAACCTTCCGTGTCAAACTTTATTGTGTGCTATAGCCTGGAAAATAAATCTACGTGACTCTGGATGACAACATAAGTTTGTTAGTTGCCAACATTAGGGCTGTTATCTATAGCAGTTTCCTTTCCGCAATACTAACGAGTGTTGGCGATACTGGTACCGTTCCGGCCCTACTGTGTGTGTATATGGGTCTTTCTATAAATAAAGGGGCCAAATGTGTGACGACAGGGTCAACATTTTCAAAATGGTTTGATAAAAAAAATGTAAATATGATTTTCTTGCAGCTTCACATGTATAGTTACAGGAATAACTCCACCTAGCAACAACAAAACATCTACATGTCAGTCTAAATGCCACATGAAACATGGACACCGCATGTTTTCTAGTGTTCTGTCTAGTAGCAGGTCTGTTTGGGCTTTGGTCAACGTCTCTGTCATTTATAGCCTGAAGCTGAACCTTCCAGAAGAATGAAAACGATAAACAACACCATTTCTATATACGTTTTAACAGTTTATATAATAATTTATCATCAAGCTTTATTTCTACAGCACATTTCAGACATGGAAAGCAACACAATGTGCTTCACAGGAAAATAAACAAATAAAAACAATGAAAATAAATATTTACTAGACAACTTAAGAGGATAAATAAACTAAAGAATAACAATAAAAACTGAACGACTGAAAAGCCTCCCGAGGAAAAGCAACGCTAAAAAGATGTGTTTTAAGATCTCTTTTAAATATGTCCCCAGTTTCGGCCCCCCTCGGGTTATCTGGCAGGCTTTTCCAGAGGCTGGGGGCATAGTAACTAAAGGCTGCCTCTCCATGCCTCTTGGTCCTGGGTTTGGGATAGTTAAAAGGCCAGTGCCAGAGGACCTGAGGGACCTACTGGGTGCATAACTTAAAAGCATGTCTGACATGTATTGGGGTGTACAATCATGGATTGATTTAAAAACCAATAGAAGAATCTTTAAATTATTTATAAAACTCACAGGCAGCCAGTGCGGAGACCTTTAAAACCGGTGTAATGTGTGCTCTCCGTCTGGTCTTGGTCTGTACCCGTGCTGCGGCATTCTGTATGTTTTGCAGTTGACCGTTGGCTTTCCTGGGTAGACCAGACAGGAGAGCATCACAGTAGTCAAGCCTGCTGGGAATAAAATCATGGATGAGTCTTTCTGTATCAGCCTGAGAGAGAAACGGCAGCTCATTAGCAATGTTCCTCAGGCGGTAAAAGGCTGTTTTGGTCACATTCCTGATGCGTGATTCGAAATTGAGTTCAGAATCTAAAATAACACCTGGGTTTTTACCTGGTGTTTTATCTTTATTGCCTGTGAATTAAAATGTGCGTCCAGATTCTCTCTCTGCGCTTTGGCTCCAACAATAAGTACCTCGATCTCGTCTTGATTTAGCTGGGGGAAGTTGTGAGCCATCCAAGTATTTAAATCACTAATACAGTCTAATAATTTATCCATGGAGCTAAAATCCTCTGGTGACACAGAAACCTTGTGGAAAGCCACATGTGATATGTATTTTCTCTGATTTATGTTCACCAAGGGTGACGACAACTCTCGACTGGTTAAATAGGTCCTGAACCAATTTAAAACTGGACCGGAGAGGCCAACCACCTCTCCAGTCTGTCCAGAAGGACATCCTGGTCAACAGAGGTCAACCCACCTCTCCAGTCTGTCCAGAAGGACATCCTGGTCAACAGAGGTCAACCCACCTCTCCAGTCTGTCCAGAAGGACATCATGGTCAACAGAGGCCAACCCACCTCTCCAGTCTGTCCAGAAGGACATCATGGTCAACAGAGGCCAACCCACCTCTCCTATCTGTCCAGAAGGACATCATGGTCAACAGAGGCCAACCCACCTCTCCAGTCTGTCCAGAAGGACATCATGGTCAACAGAGGCCAACCCACCTCTCCAGTCTGTCCAGAAGGACATCATGGTCAACAGAGGCCAACCCACCTCTCCAGTCTGTCCAGAAGGACATCATGGTCAACAGAGGCCAACCACCTCTCCAGTCTGTCCAGAAGGACATCATGGTCAACAGAGGCCAACCCACCTCTCCAGTCTGTCCAGAAGGACATCCTGGTCAACAGAGGTCAACCCACCTCTCCAGTCTGTCCAGAAGGACATCATGGTCAACAGAGGCCAACCCACCTCTCCAGTCTGTCCAGAAGGACATCATGGTCAACAGAGGCCAACCCACCTCTCCAGTCTGTCCAGAAGGACATCATGGTCAACAGTGTCTAATGCAGCACTTAAATCCAAGAGTACAAGGACAGAGAGCTGTTTGGCTCTAAGATACTTTACCACTTTAACTAAGGCTGTCTCTGTGCTGTGGTGGGCACGAAAACCAGATTGGAATTTTTCTAAAATACAGTTGCCACTTAAAAAATGTATCCAGGATTTTGCTTAAGAATTGGCCGAAAATGTCTAAGAGCTGAAGAATCTAGATACATTTTCTTCAGAAGGGGTTTCACCATAGCAGTGGGGAAAGTGCCTGTGAAACAGGGAATGATTAACAATAGCTTGCACTTCTTCAGATATGCAATTAAAAACGGTTTTGAAGAAGGTGGCGGGGTGAGAATCGAGAAGGCAGGTAGAAGGCTTCAGTTGTGATATCATTTTACTGAGCATGTCTGTGTCAACCAGGGAAAATAAATCCATAGTGCCTTTGCGTGGTAGGCTAGGGGCACATATCATCAAAACTTCTCATCAGGTCTTGCTTGACTGATACCCAGCCTAATGTTGGTTATCTTATCTCTGAAATATGCCGCAAACTCATCACATTTAGATGTGGAGGAAAGTTCACATAGGTTTGCAGGGGTAGGATTTATCAGGCTATCAATGGTCGAGAAGAGCCCTCTCGAATGATTCTGATTATTAGTGATCAAGTTTAAAAAGCCCGTCTGGCATTTCTAATTGCCTTGCTATATACGGCAAGTTGCTCTCTCAGAATATCATAATGGACCTACAACTTGGACTTTCTCCACTTCCGCTCTGCCTTTCTGCAATTTCTCTTTAATCTATTAGTTTCCTCACTCATCCAAGGGGCTCTCCGTCTGGATGTGGCCTTTTCCAACTTTACTGCAGCTATGGCATCAATGGTTGCCCTTTAATTTGCTATTAAAGTGATCAACTAAATCACCACAAGAGGGAGGAAGAATAGGTGGTGGAGTATTGTTCATACACTCAATAAAATCTCTAGCAACTTCAGAGGTAAGACGGCGTTTCTTAATAATACGTTCAGTATTACCCTGTGTTGCTATGGGCAACAAGGTAGGAAAAACATCCACAGTGGTGATCAGATAATATCAACATCGACAATAGAGGATATGTCAATAGAAAGCCCCTTGGTAATAACCAGGTCCAGAGTATGGCCGTGGTTATGGGTGGGCCCAGTAACATGTTGGATAAAGTCCATAGAGATCAAAATATGAATAGATTCAATGGCCTTGGAGTCAGTCTCTTTTGTCAACATGAATATTAAAATCGCCCAACACGATGATTTTATCATAGTTCTCAAGGACAAAAGACAATAGTTCAGAGAGAAATCAGTAAAGAAAGTGGGGCAGTGCTTTGGTGGCCTATACAGGGTTACGGCTGACATTTAAACAGTATAGCGTGATGCTCAGAAGACCCAAAGTTGCCAAATGAAATATCCTTACAGCTGAGAGCATTAGTAAAAATAGAGGCTGTCCCCCCACCCTTTTTCCCTTTTCTGATAGAGTATGAAAAGCTGAATCAACTTTGCGCTCAGTAATGAGGTCATTCACGAGAGAGATTTTGCTAGTGATTGCTCTAACATTTAAAAGTGCCATATTCAATGAGTGTAGACCCCTGGGGCATCTGCCTAGAGGTAACAAATGGAAATAACAACAACCAAATGATTAACGTTACAACCACGTTGTCTGACAGTCTACAATCTATCAGAATGGTAGAAGATGACAGTTCGTATAAACTCACTAGAAGGCGGAGTTAATAGGGGTTGGGGCTATGGGTTGGGGCTATGGGTTGGGGTTGGGGCTAGGGGTTGGGGCTAGGGGTTGGGGCTAGGGGTTGGGGCTATGGGTTGGGGCTAGGGGTTGGGGCTAGGGGTTGGGATTGGGGCTAGGGGTTGGGGCTAGGGGTTGGGGCTAGGGATTGGGGCTAGGGGTTGGGGCTATGGGGTTGGGGCTAGGGGTTGGGGCTAGGGGTTGGGGCTATGGGTTGGGGCTAGGGGTAGGGGCTAGGGATTGGGGCTAGGGGTTGTTTCAGGACAGTAGGTGGACCTACAGCACGACACTTGAGGGCATCGGTTGGATGTTTAATTCCATTGCTATACACACACAGACTTATCACTCAGATAATCACTTACAGTAACAGCAGTTAATAAGTAAATGTACACTACATCTTATGCAGAAATTGAGAAATCTTACCTTGGCGCTGCGGCACGCCATGGGCAGCTATTAATCAATTAATAGATAATAGACTTTGAAAGGACAGGAAGTGTCGGCTGTGCACTTGACCAGGCATTCCACATTTAACCCCACCCACATTTGAGCATCGGAATATCAAGTTGTTTTTTGGTTTTATATTCAAAAACAAAAAAACAAGCCCTTTTCACAAATCCCGACTGCTCCGTTTCTAACTCCAAAACCAAACGATGAAGACTTACACGGACCGTAATCTTACCTCAGGAATCTTGACTTCATGTTGTCCACAACATAGGCTAATTATCTTGACCACTGTAACAACATAGATACCAAAATGTTCTGTCAATCCTCCAGATCAACATGAATTCCTGCACTTTGGCTGTTCAATCGCGTGCAGTATCACACAAGTTCTTTATCACTTGACTGTCAATTCTGAAAGTCCTTTACTGAATCAGCTGATGTTGTGTGATAATGTCCCCCCATGTAACTAAACAGCTAGACATCAAACGCTTCAAACAACTATTACGGATAATTAGTGAAGAACCCCGTTAATGACGGTATCGATTTCTGTTTTTATTAATCATGTTAAAGGTACTCTTTCTGTTAGAAGCATTCGATTTTGCAATCACATACATTATTTTGGATATGTGTGCCCATGAAAACTGTTTTCCACACCGTAACATAGGGCGATACATAATGTACGAGGTTACAGTACACTTCCCAGATCTCCATACAAAAAAAGTATGACGGCAATATCCAATATCTGTGGACTAATGTTAAGGTTCTTCCTAAACCCTAACATTAGTTCCACAGCTCCTTTCAGCCATCTACCACCAGTTTGCTCATGGTTTCCTCTCTGTCTCTGTCTCTGTCTCTGTCTCTGTCTCTGTCTCTGTCTCTGTCTCTCTCTCTCTCTCTCTCTCTCTCTCTCTCTCTCTCTCTCTCTCTCTCTCTGTCTCTGTCTCTGTCTCTGTCTCTGTCTCTGTCTCTGTCTCAGTGTTGAGAGGATTAAGGTTCTCCTGGACTCCATTACAGCCATCTACCACCAGTTCAAGAAGGACAAGGCTGAGAGACGTCTGCCTTACAACGAGGAACAGATACACAAATTTGACAAGTAGGTCCGTCTTTCTGTCCGACTGACCAGGTTTCCGCCCAACCTTTCTGTGTGAGTGAAGTACACGTCGGGTATGAAATGTCACAACGGGGTCTGATGGAAACGTTTATCGGTAAACTTTCCAAATGTCAACAAAAACAAAATACGTTAGGCGAGGTGGGATCTTTTTCACGTCTGTAAAATGAATGATGTGAAATATTGATATAACAACCGTCATATGGACGTAAACTTGGAGTCACGTGATGATACGGTGTGTGGTCCTCCCACGGCTACAGATACACTGTAGAATAATAAGGGTGGTGAAAATACACGGCGATGAGCTTGATGCTCCTTCCCAATAAATATCCAGGGTCTTAGTCTGGTGACGTGATGATCAATGCTTGACTGCCGCTTGACGAATAAAACTCTCGCTCTGATCCATAATAATCTCATCATGTAGATAGCCTACCCACACTGTATCTGCCAGCTGTTTTGGATAGAGCGCACGTGATAGAGCGCACGTGCCAAGACCAGAATGGGCACATTGGCTATAGAGCGCAACATTTGTTGTGACAAGACCATCAGTAGAGTTGAAAATGCGATGGAAACCCATTTAACTTGTATTTTTTTGGTACTTGGGAATTTAACCGCAAAAGGTATTTTTATGTGCACTGTGTCATCAAGCACAGCCTTTTATCCACAACGAGGCAATTTGAATTTGATCTCTGGTGGGAAAATGTGTTTTATGTGGATTTTTGAATATTTGGGCGGCAGGTAGCTTAGTGGTTAAGAGCGTAGTGCCAGTAACCGAAAGGTCGCTGGTTCTAATCCCTGAGCCGACTAGGTGAAAAATCTGTCGACGTGCCCTTGAGCAAGGCACTTAACCCTAATTGCTCCTGTAAATCGCTCTGGATAAGAGCGTCTGCTAAATGACTAACCATTATATATATATTTTTTAATATAGATAATAATCTGTTGCCATTTGGATTTAAACCTAACTATGCTTATTGCAACCCATTACCCTCTGTTTAGATGACTTCTTACAACCCTAACATTAGTCCTCCTTTATCCATGATGACAGACCTGCTCCTCAACCCTAACATTAGTCCTCCTTTATCCATGATGACAGACCTGCTCCTCAACCCTAACATTAGTCCTCCTTTATCCATGATGACAGACCTGCTCCTCAACCCTAACATTAGTCCTCCTTTATCCATGATGACAGACCTGCTCCTCAACCCTAACATTAGTCCTCCTGTTTCTCCTCTGACAGACAGAAGTTGGTGTTCCACGCCACCAAGGCCAGGTCTCTGTTCACAGAGGAGTGTGCCATGAAGTACCGCATCTTCATCTCTAAGAGCGAGGAGTGGATGAGGTCAGTGTGTCCTGTAAATGAAGGAGGTTATCAGATGAGATCAGTGTGTCCTGTAAATGAAGGAGGTTATCAGATGAGGTCAGTGTGTCCTGTAAATGAAGGAAGTTATCAGATGAGGTCAGTGTGTCCTGTAAATGAAGGAAGTTATCAGATGAGGTCAGTGTGTCCTGTAAATGAAGGAAGTTATCAGATGAGGTCAGTGTGTCCTGTAAATGAAGGAAGTTATCAGATGAGGTCAGTGTGTCCTGTAAATGAAGGAGGTTATCAGATGAGGTCAGTGTGTCCTGTAAATGAAGGAGGTTATCAGATGAGGTCAGTGTGTCCTGTAAATGAAGGAAGTTATCAGATGAGGTCAGTGTGTCCTGTAAATGAAGGAGGTTATCAGATGAGGTCAGTGTGTCCTGTAAATGAAGGAAGTTATCAGATGAGGTCAGTGTGTCCTGTAAATGAAGGAAGTTATCAGATGAGGTCAGTGTGTCCTGTAAATGAAGGAAGTTATCAGATGAGGTCAGTGTGTCCTGTAAATGAAGGAAGTTATCAGATGAGGTCAGTGTGTCCTGTAAATGAAGGAAGTTATCAGATGAGGTCAGTGTGTCCTGTAAATGAAGGAGGTTATCAGATGAGGTCAGTGTGTCCTGTAAATGAAGGAGGTTATCAGATGAGGTCAGTGTGTCCTGTAAATGAAGGAAGTTATCAGATGAGGTCAGTGTGTCCTGTAAATGAAGGAAGTTATCAGATGAGGTCAGTGTGTCCTGTAAATGAAGGAAGTTATCAGATGAGGTCAGTGTGTCCTGTAAATGAAGGAAGTTATCAGATGAGGTCAGTGTGTCCTGCAAATGAAGGAGGTTATCAGATGAGGTCAGTGTGTCCTGTAAATGAAGGAAGTTATCAGATGAGGTCAGTGTGTCCTGTAAATGAAGGAAGTTATCAGATGAGGTCAGTGTGTCCTGTAAATGAAGGAGGTTATCAGATGAGGTCAGTGTGTCCTGTAAATGAAGGAAGTTATCAGATGAGGTCAGTGTGTCCTGTAAATGAAGGAAGTTATCAGATGAGGTCAGTGTGTCCTGTAAATGAAGGAAGTTATCAGATGAGGTCAGTGTCCTGTAAATGACTTTTTCCACACTTTGTTACGTTACAGCCTTATTCTAAAATTGATAAATCATTTTTTCCCCTCATCAATCTACAGCCAATACCCCATAATGACAAAGCGAAAACACGTTTTTAGAAATTGTTGCAAATGTATCAAAAAAAGAAACGGAAATATCACATTTACATAAGTATTCAGGCCCTTTTCTCAGTACTTTGTTGAAGCACCTTTGGCAGCGATTACAGCATTGAGTCTTCTTGGGTATGACGCTACAAGCTTGGCACACCTGTATTTGGGGAGTTTCTCCCATTCTTCTCTGCAGATCCTCTCAAGCTCTGTCAGGTTGGATGGGGAGCATCGCTGCACAGCTATTTTCAGATCTCTGCTTAGGGTCGTTGTCCTGTTGGAAGGTGAACCTTCGCCCCAGTCTGAGGTCCTGAGCGCTCTGGAGCAGGTTTTCATCAAGGATCTCTCTGTACTTTGCTCCGTTCACCTTTTCCCTCGATCCCGACAAGTCTCCCTGCCGCTGAAAAACATCCCCACAGCATGATGCTGCCACCACCATGCTTCACCGTAGGGATGGTGCCAGGTTTCCTCCAGACGTGACGCTCGGCATTCAGGCCAAAGAGTTCAATCTTGTGTCGTGGAAATTACCACCAGGGAGTCTATCTTAGATGAATCGTTCTTTATCACCAAGCTGGAGAGGTCCCAACAGCCTTGAATGGTACATCTTGTCTCATACAATCATTGGTTCCTGTAGGTGCTGGGTAGAGATTATGAGGGGGAGGAGACGGTCATGACCCCCCTCCTCAGACCTTTTGGCAGAACGCCCACAATATGTTCTAGAAGTTAAAGATAGGAGACGGTGCCAGTCACATGCAGGAACCAACCCTATGAACCAATGCCTATGTAGCTTTTCCATATAGCCGTATATAAGGGAGCTCGCTTCGGACCGGTACTTTATGCATCTAAGAGTGTCCCCCTGGTGGTCATTTCCATGACACTTGGTTTCATCAGACCAGAGAATCTTGTTTCTCATGGTCTGAGAGTCCTTTAAGTGCCTTTTGGCAAACTCCAAGCGGGCTGTCATGTGCCTTTTACTGAGGAGTGGCTTCCGTCTGGCCACTCTACCATAAAGGCCTGATTGGTGGAGTGCTGCAGAGATGGTTGTCCTTCTGGAAGGTTCTCCCATCTCCACAGAGGAACTGTAGAGCTCTGTCAGAGTGACCATCGGGTTCTTGGTCACCTCCCTGACCGAGGCCCTTCTCCCCCGATTGCTCAGTTTGGCCGGGCGGCCAGCTCTAGGAAGAGTCTTGGTGGTTCCAAACTTCTTCCATTTAAGAATGATGGAGGCCACTGTGTTCTTGGGGACCTTCAATGCTGCAGACATTTTTTGGTACCCTTCCCCAGATCTGTGCCTCCACACAATCCTGTCTCTGAGCTCTACGGACAATTCCTTCAACCTCATGCCTTGGTTTTTTCTCTGACATGCACTGTCAACTGTGGGACCTTATATAGACAGGTGTGTGCCTTTCCAAATCATGTCCAATCAATTGAATTTACCACAGGTGGACTCCAACCAAGTTGTAGAAACATCTCAAGGATGATCAATGGAAACAGGATGCACCTGAGCTCAATTTCGAGTCTCATAGCAAAGGGTCTGAATACTTATGTAAATAAAGTATTTGATTTTTAATACATTTGCAAAAAATACAAAAAACCTGTTTTCACTTTCTCATTATGGGGTATTGTGTGTAGATTGATGAGGATTTTTATTTATTTAATCAATTTTAGAATAAGGCTGTAACGTAACAAAATGTGGAATAAGTGAAGGGGTCTGAATACTTTCCAAATGCACTGTGTGAGACTATGTTTATCTGGTCTCCTGCAGGAAGGTGTGTGTGTGTGCTGTATCAATAGTGCGTTTATCTCCCCTGTACAGGAAGGTGCATCACGTGAGGAAGCAGCTAATTGGTCTAACCAGCCAATTCAACAGCGTGGAGAAAGAAGTTTCCATGGTGATGGAGAGAGTTATTAAGGTCAGAACACACACCACTTACTAAACACTGAGGTAAACAGGACGTTTACGCCACTAAGTAGAGAGATGGAGCAGGAGAAGAGAGAGGGAGGGAAGAGAGAGGGAGGGAAGAGAGAGAGAGAGAGAGGGAGGGAAGAGAGAGAGAGAGAGAGAGAGAGAGAGAGAGGGAGGGAGGGAGAGAGAGAGAGAGAGGGAGGGAGAGGAGAGAGAGAGAGAGAGAGAGAGAGAGAGGGAGGGAGAGAGAGAGAGAGAGGGAGGGAGGGAAGAGAGAGAGAGGGAGGGAAGAGAGAGAGAGGGAGGGAAGAGAGAGAGAGGGAGAGAGAGAGAGAGAGAGAGAGGGAGAGAGAGGGAGAGAGAGAGAGAGAGAGAGGGAAGAGAGGGAGAGAGAGGGAGGGAGAGGGAGAGAGAGAGAGGGAGGGAGGGAAGAGAGAGAGGGAGGGAGAGAGAGAGAGAGAGAGAGAGGGAGAGAAGAGAGGGAGAGAGCCCTTTAGTCTGTGGGTTGGATTCCATTCATTAAAGACTGCCATGACTATAGTAGGGATTGATTGAAGCTCAATTCAAATCTCCCTACCATCATATCTAAGCCAATACGACACCAATGTTGATTAAACTTTGCAAATCAACTTGATTGGCGGTACACAACACACTCCCCCGCCTTTCGTCATGAGCCGTCGGGCCGTTAACGAGAACCACATCGGATTTTTAACATGGTCGTTAGCATTAGGAAAAAAAATACTATTTATTGCCTTGAACGAGCTCAATATCTAGGCGTCGGATAAGAACGAGACTACGGCGTCCATAAAGGGACCGTTAGACTTGCCACCCTTCGGACTGAATACGTTTGTAGGGGCAACAGTTTTGATTACATGTATAATTTATCGCTCTCACGTGCTCATTTCTGTCCATTAAGAACCAATGATGTGCTACCTTTTCGTAGCATTTCTGACAATGCTAACATGGTTTGAGCCGAATCGCAGAGTTCCAAAACCGGGACCAGCAACTCGGTTCTGCGCAGCAGCTAAATAGTAGCAGGCAGCTAGCTAGCTAGCTAACACCAGTCGGATGAGAAGCAAGCTACAAGCAAATGAAGCTAGCTAGCTGGGGATATTTTGCTATTTTAGGTTTTTCATATGGCTGATGTCATCTGTGTAAACTAAATCAGAGCACAAACAAATAAGCTGGCAAACGTCCTCGGCTGCTATTGTAGCCAGTTAGCTAGCCAGCTAGCCAGTAGATACAAGCCAACGAGACTGTACCATAACTAGCCAGCTAGCCAGTAGATACAAGCCAACGAGAATGTACCATAGCTGTATAGATCGTGCACCAACGACAACTCAGTGTTGACTAGATATCCTAGCTAGCTACATTCTTCCATAAAGCATAGCTTGCTAGCTAGCTAAGTAAAGTGTATAGTCAACACCAAACTTTGGGAAACTGCCACCCTTTTAGTTTTTAATATACCAATGTTTGTGTGTATTGTAGCTACAGGAGCAGTTACCTGGTAAGGTGCTGCCTCTGGCGTCCAGTGGGATGGTGAAGCCTCAAGCCTACCTCAGCCAGAGCACCCTGGTAGAGATGACCCTGGGGTGAGTTACTGTCCCTGACCCCTGACCTTACCTCAGCCAGAGCACCCTGGTAGAGATGACCCTGGGGTGAGTTACTGTCCCTAACCCTGACCCTACCTCAGCCAGAGCACCCTGGTAGAGATGACCCTGGGGTGAGTTACTGTCCCTGACCCCTGACCCTACCTCAGCCAGAGCACCCTGGTAGAGATGACCCTAGGGTGAGTTACTGTCCCTGACCCCTGACCTTACCTCAGCCAGAGCACCCTGGTAGAGATGACCCTGGGGTGAGTTACTGTCCCTGACCCCTGACCCCTGACCTTACCTCAGCCAAAGCACCCTGGTAGAGATGACCCTGGGGTGAGTTACTGTCCCTGACCCCTAACCCTGGTAGAGATGACCCTGGGGTGAGTTACTGTCCCTGACCCCTGACCTTACCTCAGCCAGAGCTCCCTGGTAGAGATGACCCTGGGGTGAGTTACTGTCCCTGACCCCTGACCCTACCTCAGCCAGAGCACCCTGGTAGAGATGACCCTAGGGTGAGTTACTGTCCCTGACCCCTGACCTTACCTCAGCCAGAGCACCCTGGTAGAGATGACCCTGGGGTGAGTTACTGTCCCTGACCCCTGACCCCTGACCTTACCTCAGCCAAAGCACCCTGGTAGAGATGACCCTGGGGTGAGTTACTGTCCCTGACCCCTAACCCTGGTAGAGATGACCCTGGGGTGAGTTACTGTCCCTGACCCCTGACCTTACCTCAGCCAAAGCACCCTGGTAGAGATGACCCTGGGGTGAGTTACTGTCCCTGACCCCTGACCTTACCTCAGCCAGAGCACCCTGGTAGAGATGACCCTGGGGTGAGTTACTGTCCCTGACCCCTGACCTTACCTCAGCCAGAGCACCCTGGTAGAGATGACCCTGGGGTGAGTTACTGTCCCTGACCCCTGACCTTACCTCAGCCAGAGCACCCTGGTAGAGATGACCCTGGGGTGAGTTACTGTCCCTGACCCCTGACCCTACCTCAGCCAAAGCACCCTGGTAGAGATGACCCTGGGGTGAGTTACTGTCCCTGACCCCTGACCTTACCTCAGCCAGAGCACCCTGGTAGAGATGACCCTGGGGTGAGTTACTGTCCCTGACCCCTAACCCCTAACCCTGACCCTACCTCAGCCAAAGCACCCTGGTAGAGATGACCCTGGGGTGAGTTACTGTCCCTGACCCCTGACCTTACCTCAGCCAAAGCACCCTGGTAGAGATGACCCTGGGGTGAGTTACTGTCCCTGACCCCTAACCCCTAACCCTGACCCTACCTCAGCCAGAGCACCCTGGTAGAGATGACCCTGGGGTGAGTTACTGTCCCTGACCCCTGACCTTACCTCAGCCAAAGCACCCTGGTAGAGATGACCCTGGGGTGAGTTACTGTCCCTGACCCCTAACCCCTAACCCTGACCCTACCTCAGCCAGAGCACCCTGGTAGAGATGACCCTGGGGTGAGTTACTGTCCCTGACCCCTGACCTTATCTCAGCCAGAGCACCCTGGTAGAGATGACCCTGGGGTGAGTTACTGTCCCTGACCCCTGACCTTACCTCAGCCAAAGCACCCTGGTAGAGATGACCCTGGGGTGAGTTACTGTCCCTGACCCCTAACCCCTAACCCTGACCCTACCTCAGCCAGAGCACCCTGGTAGAGATGACCCTGGGGTGAGTTACTGTCCCTGACCCCTAACCCCTAACCCTGACCCTACCTCAGCCAGAGCACCCTGGTAGAGATGACCCTGGGGTGAGTTACTGTCCCTGACCCCTGACCCTACCTCAGCCAAAGCACCCTGGTAGAGATGACCCTGGGGTGAGTTACTGTCCCTGACCCCTGACCTTACCTCAGCCAAAGCACCCTGGTAGAGATGACCCTGGGGTGAGTTACTGTCCCTGACCCCTAACCCCTAACCCTGACCCTACCTCAGCCAGAGCACCCTGGTAGGGATGACCCTGGGGTGAGTTACTGTCCCTGACCCCTGACCCTACCTTAGCCAAAGCACCCTGGTAGAGATGACCCTGGGTGAGTCTCACTATCACGTTGTTACATCTGAGGACATGTTTGTTGACTTGAGGGTTGATTCATAACCAGTGGGACAATATTCCACCATCTCAGTGACAGTGTCCAGTGTTAACCAGTGGGACAATATTCCACCATCTCAGTGACAGTGTCCAGTGTTAACCAGTGGGACAATATTCCACCATCTCAGTGACAGTGTCCAGTGTTAACCAGTGGGACAATATTCCTCCATCTCAGTGACAGTGTCCAGTGTTAACCAGTGGGACAATATTCCACCATCTCAGTGACAGTGTCCAGTTTTAACCAGTGGGACAATATTCCACCATCTCAGTGACAGTGTCCAGTGTTAACCAGTGGGACAATATTCCACCATTTCAGTGACAGTGTCCAGTGTTAACCAGTGGGACAATATTCTACCATCTCAGTGACAGTGTCCAGTGTTAACCAGTGGGACAATATTCCACCATCTCAGTGACCGTGTCCAGTGTTAACCAGTGGGACAATATTCCACCATCTCAGTGACAGTGTCCAGTGTTAACCAGTGGGACAGTATTCCACCATCTCAGTGACAGTGTCCAGTGTTAACCAGTGGGACAATATTCCACCATCTCAGTGACAGTGTCCAGTGTTAACCAGTGGGACAATATTCCACCATCTCTGTGACAGTGTCCAGTGTTAACCAGTGGGACAATATTCCACCATCTCAGTGACAGTGTCCAGTGTTAACCAGTGGGACAATATTCCACCATCTCAGTGACAGTGTCCAGTGTTAACCAGTGGGACAATATTCCACCATCTCAGTGACAGTGTCCAGTGTTAACCAGTGGGACAATATTCCACCATCTCTGTGACAGTGTCCAGTGTTAACCAGTGGGACAATATTCCACCATCTCAGTGACAGTGTCCAGTGTTAACCAGTGGGACAATATTCCACCATCTCAGTGACAGTGTCCAGTGTTAACCAGTGGGACAATATTCCACCATCTCAGTGACAGTGTCCAGTGTTAACCAGTGGGACAATATTCCACCATCTCTGTGACAGTGTCCAGTGTTAACCAGTGGGACAATATTCCACCATCTCAGTGACAGTGTCCAGTGTTAACTCTCTGTGTGTTTTCCAGCATGAAGAAGCTGAAGGAAGAGATGGAGGGGGTTGTAAAGGAGTTGGCAGAGAACAATCACTTCCTGGAGAGGTGAGGACTTGTCTGGCTACATATAGCTCCCTGTGATAGCTAGCTTCCCTACCATACATATAGCTCCCTGTGATAGCTAGCTTCCCTACCATACATATAGCTCCCTGTGATAGCTAGCTTCCCTACCATACATATAGCTCCCTGTGATAGCTAGCTTCCCTACCATACATATAGCTCCCTGTGATAGCTAGCTTCCCTACCATACATATAGCTCCCTGTGATAGCTAGCTTCCCTACCATACATATAGCTCCCTGTGATAGCTAGCTTCCCTACCATACATATAGCTCCCTGTGATAGCTAGCTTCCCTACCATACATATAGCTCCCTGTGATAGCTAGCTTCCCTACCATACATATAGCTCCCTGTGATAGCTAGCTTCCCTACCATACATATAGCTCCCTGTGATAGCTAGCTTCCCTACCATACATATAGCTCCCTGTGATAGCTAGCTTCCCTACCATACATATAGCTCCCTGTGATAGCCAGCTTCCCTACCATACATATAGCTCCCTGTGATAGCCAGCTTCCCTACCATACATATAGCTCCCTGTGATAGCCAGCTTCCCTACCATACATATAGCTCCCTGTGATAGCCAGCTTCCCTACCATACATATAGCTCCCTGTGATAGCTAGCTTCCCTACCATACATATAGCTCCCTGTGATAGCTAGCTTCCCTACCATACATATAGCTCCCTGTGATAGCTAGCTTCCCTACCATACATATAGCTCCCTGTGATAGCTAGATTCCCTACCATACATATAGCTCCCTGTGATAGCTAGCTTCCCTACCATACATATAGCTCCCTGTGATAGCTAGCTTCCCTACCATACATATAGCTCCCTGTGATAGCTAGCTTCCCTACCATACATATAGCTCCCTGTGATAGCTAGCTTCCCTACCATACATATAGCTCCCTGTGATAGCTAGCTTCCCTACCATACATATAGCTCCCTGTGATAGCTAGCTTCCCTACCATACATATAGCTCCCTGTGATAGCTAGCTTCCCTACCATACATATAGCTCCCTGTGATAGCTAGCTTCCCTACCATACATATAGCTCCCTGTGATAGCTAGCTTCCCTACCATACATATAGCTCCCTGTGATAGCTAGCTTCCCTACCATACATATAGCTCCCTGTGATAGCTAGCTTCCCTACCATACATATAGCTCCCTGTGATAGCTAGCTTCCCTACCATACATATAGCTCCCTGTGATAGCCATGTGTTTACTTTATAACAGATCAAGACCAGCAGTTCAAAACATGGTCACTACCCCTGATAAGACGTATGAAGGCCTTCTTCCTGTCAGATCAGCTGTTTGGTCCTTCCTGTCAGATCAGCTGTTTGGTCCTTCCTGTCAGATCAGCTGTTTGGTCCTTCCTGTCAGATCAGCTGTTTGGTCCTTCCTGTCAGATCAGCTGTTTGGTCCTTCCTGTCAGATCAGCTGTTTGGTCCTTCCTGTCAGATCAGCTGTTTGGTCCTTCCTGTCAGATCAGCTGTTTGGTCCTTCCTGTCAGATCAGCTGTTTGGTCCTTCCTGTCAGATCAGCTTCTGTTTATGGCCGTGCTCCATCTATTGATATAATATTTTCTGATGTTGCTGTTTTCCAGGTTTGGCTCTTTGACATTGGATGGAGGATTGAGAAGTGTGGACCGTATCTGAGACCATGTGGCCCCTCACTTCCAACACCCACCCTCACCCCTCGACTCTCACCCCGCCCTAAACCCTCACCCCTCGACTCTCACCCCGCCCTAAACCCTCACCCCTCGACTCTCACCCCACCCTAAACCCTCACCCCCTGACTCTCACCCCACCCTCCACACCCACCCTAAACCCTCACCCCCTGACTCTCACCTCATCCTAAACCCTCACCACCTGACTCTCACCTCATCCTAAACCCTCACCCCCTGACTCTCACCTCATCCTAAACCCTCACCCCCTGACTCTCACCTCATCCTAAACCCTCACCCCCTGACTCTCACCTCATCCTAAACCCTCACCCCCTGACTCTCACCTCATCCTAAACCCTCACCCCTCAACTCTCACCTCATCCTAAACCCTCACCACCTGACTCTCACCTCATCCTAAACCCCCACCTCAATCCACTATCTAGACCAGGGGTCTCCAACCGTTTCTGGCATGAGAGCTACCTTTTAGAAATGCAACATGTCTCAGTCTTTCCAATAGGTCCACTCTTCTCTTCTCTTCTCCCCTGCAGCTCTTCCCCGGGTCCTCCGTGTACAAGAGGAAGTAGTGCGCTGTGTTTCCTGTCAATATACCTGCTATAATAATGGTTAATAAACACTAAGGGGGGGGGGGCCCTGGTCAAATCTGAGATTATTTTTCTTCTCCCCAATTCTTCTGTTTTATATTTTCCCAAATTGTTTTCTCAGTTTCATTTGAGATTTTTTTTAAGTTTTTCATTCTCAAAATTGAAATTGTTCGTAGAGAAACAACGAAATTGCATGTTCTGAGTCCATGTCAATGCTTAAATCACATCAGAAGAAACCATTTTTAGGTCTGGAATAATGTTTTGGAGTGTAATTCCCCTTTTAATTGTGCATCTGGCCCTTTAATTGGGTGTCTAGTGAGTGAGGAATGGGCCATCTGATGTGCCTGGCCCTTTAATTGGGCGTCTAGTGAGTGAGGAATGGGCCATCTGATGTGCCTGGCCCTTTAATTGGGTGTCTAGTGAGTGAGGAATGGGCCATCTGATGTGCCTGGCCCTTTAATTGGGTGTCTAGTGAGTGAGGAATGGGCCATCTGATGTGCCTGGCCCTTTAATTGTGTGTCTAGTGAGTGAGGAATGGGCCATCTGATGTGCCTGGCCCTTTAATTGGGTGTCTAGTGAGTGAGGAATGGGCCATCTAATGTGCCTGGCCCTTTAATTGGGTGTCTAGTGAGTGAGGAATGGGCCATCTGATGTGCCTGGCCCTTTAATTGGGTGTCTAGTGAGTGAGGAATGGGCCATCTAATGTGCCTGGCCCTTTAATTGGGTGTCTAGTGAGTGAGGAATGGGCCATCTGATGTGCCTGGCCCTTTAATTGGGTGTCTAGTGAGTGAGGAATGGGCCATCTGATGTGCCTGGCCCTTTAATTGGGTGTCTAGTGAGTGAGGAATGGGCCGTCTGATGTGCTGGTCTAGTGATGGTTCTGTACTGTTGCTGCTCAGTTCATGGCAGAGTTAGCAAATAACCAATAATAGATACAAATTATAGACTTCCTCATGATAGACTTCCTCATGATAGACTTCCTCATGATAGACTTCCTCTTGATAGACTTCCTCATGATAGACTTCCTCATGATAGACTTCCTCATGATAGACCTTAGCTGGGAGCTTGCGGTTTCTGATACTTGTCAAATTCCATGTACTTTCAGAATAGTTTGGCGAGCTACTCATAGGTTGTCTGGTAGCTGGAGACGGACCTGTTGGAGACCCCTGACCCCTCTCTGACTCCTACCTGACCCCACCTCAATCTACTATCTAAACCCTGACCCCTACCTGACCCCACCTCAATCTACTATCTAGACCCTGACCCCTACCTGATCCCACCTCAATCTACTATCTAGACCCTGACCCCTACCTGACCCCCACCTCAATCTACTATCTAGACCCCGACCCCTACCTGACCCCACCTCAATCTACTATCTAGACCCTGACCCCTACCTGACCCCACCTCAATCTACTATCTAGACCCTGACCCCTCCCTGACCCCACCTCAATCTACTATCTAGACCCCGACCCCTACCTGACCCCACCTCAATCTACTATCTAGACCCTGACCCCTACCTGACCCCCACCTCAATCTGCTATCTAGACCCTGACCCCTACCTGACCCCACCTCAATCTACTATCTAGACCTTGACCCCTACCTGACCCCACCTCAATCTACTATCTAGACCCTGACCCCTACCTGACCCCACCTCAATCTACTATCTAAACCCTGACCCCTACCTGACCCCACCTCAATCTACTATCTAGACCCTGACCCCTACCTGACCCCACCTCAATCTACTATCTAGACCCTGACCCCTACCTGACCCCCACCTCAATCTGCTATCTAGACCCTGACCCCTACCTGACCCCACCTCAATCTACTATCTAGACCTTGACCCCTACCTGACCCCACCTCAATCTACTATCTAGACCCTGACCCCTACCTGACCCCACCTCAATCTACTATCTAAACCCTGACCCCTACCTGACCCCACCTCAATCTACTATCTAGACCCTGACCCCTACCTGACCCCACCTCAATCTACTATCTAGACCCTGACCCCTACCTGACCCCACCTCAATCTACTATCTAGACCCTGACCCCTACCTGACCCCACCTCAATCTGCTATCTAGACCCTGACCCCTACCTGACCCCCACCTCAATCTACTATCTAGACCCTGACCCCTACCTGACCCCACCTCAATCTACTATCTAGACCCTGACCCCTACCTGACCCCACCTCAATCTGCTATCTAGACCCTGACCCCTACCTGACCCCACCTCAATCTGCTATCTAGACCCTGACCCCTACCTGACCCCCACCTCAATCTCAATCTGCTATCTAGACCCTGACCCCTACCTGACCCCTACCTGACCCCACCTCAATCTACTGTCTAGACCCTGACCCCTACCTGACCCCACCTCAATCTACTATCTAGACCCTGACCCCTACCTGACCCCACCTCAATCTACTATCTAGACCCTGACCCCTACCTGACCCCACCTCAATCTACTATCTAGACCCTGACCCCTACCTGACCCCACCTCAATCTACTATCTAGACCTTGACCCCTACCTGACCCCACCTCAATCTACTATCTAGACCTTGACCCCTACCTGACCCCACCTCAATCTACTATCTAGACCCTGACCCCTACCTGACCCCACCTCAATCTACTATCTAGACCCTGACCCCTACCTGACCCCACCTCAATCTACTATCTAGACCCTGACCCCTACCTGACCCCACCTCAATCTACTATCTAGACCCTGACCCCTACCTGACCCCACCTCAATCTACTATCTAGACCCTGACCCCTACCTGACCCCACCTCAATCTGCTATCTAGACCCTGACCCCTACCTGACCCCACCTCAATCTGCTATCTAGACCCTGACCCCTACCTGACCCCACCTCAATCTACTATCTAGACCTTACATTTTTACATTTAAATTTTTTGTCATTTGCATACATTATTATTCTAAAAAAATAAATCATACTGGCCCCCCGTGGGAATCGAACCCACAACCCTGGCGTTGCAAACGCTATGCTCTACCAACTGAGCTACATCCCTGCCGGCCATTCCCTCCCCTACCCTGGACGACGCTGGGCCAATTGTGCGCCGCCCCTTGGGTCTCCCGGTCGCGGCCGGCTACGACAGAGGATCGTAGCCGGACCAGGATCTCTAGTGGCACAGCTAGCACTGTGATGCAGTGCCTTAGACCACTGCGCCACTCGCGACCCCTACCTGACCCCCACCTCAATCTACAGTGGTATATGATTCCAGTGGTATATTATTCCAGTGGTATATGATTCCAGTGGTATATGATTCCAGTGGTATATTCATGTATGCTTTATGTTGTAAATGGTCTATAATTGTTATTATTGTTTAGTTTGATAACTTCTGGCCTCTTCTCCAAGCTGCCAACTTCTGTCAGTGAGACTAAAGAGAGGAAAGGTTCTTCATGAATGAAGGTTGCGTTAACAGTTAGTTGTTAGAACTGCACTGTCCCAAATGGCTCTCTGCGTCCTTTACAGTGGAGTGCTTCATAGTCTACTCCATTGGGCTCTGGTCATCAGTAATGTCTCTCTGTGTCCTTTACAGTGGAGTGCTTCATAGTCTACTCCATTGGGCTCTGGTCAAAAGTAATGGCTCTCTGCGTCCTTTATAGTGGAGTGCTTCATAGTCTACTCCATTGGGCTCTGGTCAAAAGTAATGGCTCTCTGTGTCCTTTACAGTGGAGTGCTTCATAGTCTACTCCATTGGGCTCTGGTCAAAAGTAATGCGCTGTAGGGGGGAATAGGGTGGCGTTTGGGATGCACCCTCTGTGTTGCCTTTAGTTTCATTTAGTCTGCAGACCTTTTTACTTCCTGTTTTTGTTAACAGGGTAATATTCCTCATCATCATCTTCTCTATAGCCCAGCAGGTCTACATCTTCAAATGGCTCACAGGCTCAAATTATAGTTGTTGCTCTTTTAAAATAAATTCCTAGTGTCCTTAAATATGATTTCTTATTTATAATAACCCACCCAAAATTCTGACTGTCTTTTGTTTTGCACAAATGAAGTTATTTCCTCTCTGTTTATGCAGTATTGGTTTTGTTTTAACCCTCTTATACATGAGTTTGATTGTATGAACCAACAGGCCTAATGGTGCTGATGGAGAAATCCATCTGTTGGAGCTCTGTCAATCACACAGACTCAAATAACCTCTCCCTTCCTTCTGCTGTATAAAGGCTCTGATCTCTTAGTGTTGTTAATAATCAGAATGCAAAGGGAACTTGAAATGTTTGAAAATGCTGTAAATAAATAAAAAAAGGCCATCAGACTGATGTTGTATTTCACCTTCTAGAGAGTGTTGTAGCTACCTCCTTATACCTGTCATAAGAGGTGTGGTGGGGACTACACTTCAGGGTCATTGATCGTTCATAAGAGGTGTGGTGGGGACTACACTTCAGGGTCATCGATCGCTCATAAGAGGTGTGTTGGTGGGGACTACACATCGGGGTCATCGATCGCTCATAAGAGGTGTGGTGGGGACTACACTTCAGGGTCGTTGATCGCTCATAAGAGGTGTGGTGGGGACTACACATCAGAGTCATCGATCGCTCATAAGAGGTGTGTTGATGGGGACTACACATCAGGGTCGTCGATCGCTCATAAGAGGTGTGGTGGGGACTACACATCAGGGTCATCGATCGCTCATTAGAGGTGTGTTGGTGGGGACTACACATCAGGGTCATCGATCGCTCATAAGAGGTGTGGTGGGGACTACACATCAGGGTCATTGATCGCTCATAAGAGGTGTGTTGGTGGGGACTACACTTCAGGGTCATCGATCGCTCATAAGAGGTGTGGTGGGGACCACATCAAGGTCATCGATCACTCATAAGAGGTGTGGTGGGGACTACACATCAGGGTCGTCGGTCGCTCATAAGAGGTGTGTTGGTGGAGGTGTGGTGGGGATTACACATCAGGGTCATCGATCGCTCATAAGAGGTGTGGTGGGGACTACACATCAGGGTCATCGATCGCTCATAAGAGGTGTGTTGGTGGGGACTACACATCAGGGTCATCGATCGCTCATAAGAGGTGTGTTGATGGGGACTACACATCAGGGTCATCGATCGCTCATAAGAGGTGTGTTGATGGGGACTACACATCAGGGTCATCGATCGCTCATAAGAGGTGTGGTGGGGACTACACATCAGGGTCATCGATCGCTCATAAGAGGTGTGGTGGGGACTACACATCAGGGTCATCGATCGCTCATAAGAGGTGTGTTGGTGAGGACTACACATCAGGGTTATCGATCGCTCATAAGAGGTGTGTTGGGGACTACACTTCAGGGTCATCGATCGCTCATAAGAGGTGTGTTGGTGGGGACTACACATCAGGGTCATCGATCGCTCATAAGAGGTGTGTTGGTGGGGACTACACATCAGGGTCATCGATCGCTCATAAGAGGTGTGTTGGTGGGGACTACACATCAGGGTCGTCGATCGCTCATAAGAGGTGTGGTGGGGACTACACTTCAGGGTCATCGATCGCTCATAAGAGGTGTGTTGGGGACTACACATCAGGGTCATCGATCGCTCATAAGAGGTGTGGTGAGGACTACACATCAGGGTCATCGATCGCTCATAAGAGGTGTGGTGAGGACCACATCAGGGTCATTGATCGCTCATAAAAGGTGTGGTGAGGACTACACATCAGGGTCATCGATCGCTCATAAGAGGTGTGTTGGTGGGGACTACACATCAGGGTCATCGATCGCTCATAAGAGGTGTGGTGGGGACTACACATCAGGGTCATCGATCGCTCATAAGAGGTGTGTTGGTGGGGACTACACATCAGGGTCATCGATCGCTCATAAGAGGTGTGGTGGGGACTACACATCAGGGTCATCGATCGCTCATAAGAGGTGTGGTGGGGACTACACATCAGGGTCATCGATCGCTCATAAGAAGTGTGGTGGGGGCTACACATCAGGGTCATCGATCGCTCATAAGAGGTGTGTTGGTGGGGACTACACATCAGGGTCATCGATCGCTCATAAGAGGTGTGTTTGGGACTACACATCAGGGTCATCGATCGCTCATAAGAGGTGTGGTGGGGATTACACATCAGGGTCATCGATCGCTCATAAGAGGTGTGTTGGTGGGGACTACACATCAGGGTCATCGATCGCTCATAAGAGGTGTGTTGGTGGGGACTACACATCAGGGTCATCGATCGCTCATAAGAGGTGTGTTGGGTACTACACATCAGGGTCATCGATCGCTCATAAGAGGTGTGTTGGTGGGGACTACACATCAGGGTCATCGATCGCTCATAAGAGGTGTGTTGGACTACACATCAGGGTCATCGATTGCTCATAAGAGGTGTGTTGGGGACTACACTTCAGGGTCATCGATCGCTCATTAGAGGTGTGGTGGGGACTACACATCAGGGTCATCGATCGCTCATAAGAGGTGTGGTAGGGACTACACTTCAGGGTCATTGATCGCTCATAAGAGGTGTGGTGGGTACTACACTTCAGGGTCATCGATCGCTCATAAGAGGTGTGTTGAGGACTACACATCAGGGTCATCGATCGCTCATAAGAGGTGTGGTGGGGACTACACTTCAGGGTCGTTGATCGCTCATAAGAGGTGTGGTGGGGACTACACATCAGAGTCATCGATCGCTCATAAGAGGTGTGTTGATGGGGACTACACATCAGGGTCGTCGATCGCTCATAAGAGGTGTGGTGGGGACTACACATCAGGGTCATCGATCGCTCATTAGAGGTGTGTTGGTGGGGACTACACATCAGGGTCATCGATCGCTCATAAGAGGTGTGGTGGGGACTACACATCAGGGTCATTGATCGCTCATAAGAGGTGTGTTGGTGGGGACTACACTTCAGGGTCATCGATCGCTCATAAGAGGTGTGGTGGGGACCACATCAAGGTCATCGATCACTCATAAGAGGTGTGGTGGGGACTACACATCAGGGTCGTCGGTCGCTCATAAGAGGTGTGTTGGTGGAGGTGTGGTGGGGATTACACATCAGGGTCATCGATCGCTCATAAGAGGTGTGGTGAGGACTACACATCAGGGTCATCGATCGCTCATAAGAGGTGTGGTGAGGACCACATCAGGGTCATTGATCGCTCATAAAAGGTGTGGTGAGGACTACACATCAGGGTCATCGATCGCTCATAAGAGGTGTGTTGGTGGGGACTACACATCAGGGTCATCGATCGCTCATAAGAGGTGTGGTGGGGACTACACATCAGGGTCATCGATCGCTCATAAGAGGTGTGTTGGTGGGGACTACACATCAGGGTCATCGATCGCTCATAAGAGGTGTGGTGGGGACTACACATCAGGGTCATCGATCGCTCATAAGAGGTGTGGTGGGGACTACACATCAGGGTCATCGATCGCTCATAAGAAGTGTGGTGGGGGCTACACATCAGGGTCATCGATCGCTCATAAGAGGTGTGTTGGTGGGGACTACACATCAGGGTCATCGATCGCTCATAAGAGGTGTGTTTGGGACTACACATCAGGGTCATCGATCGCTCATAAGAGGTGTGGTGGGGATTACACATCAGGGTCATCGATCGCTCATAAGAGGTGTGTTGGTGGGGACTACACATCAGGGTCATCGATCGCTCATAAGAGGTGTGTTGGTGGGGACTACACATCAGGGTCATCGATCGCTCATAAGAGGTGTGTTGGGTACTACACATCAGGGTCATCGATCGCTCATAAGAGGTGTGTTGGTGGGGACTACACATCAGGGTCATCGATCGCTCATAAGAGGTGTGTTGGACTACACATCAGGGTCATCGATTGCTCATAAGAGGTGTGTTGGGGACTACACTTCAGGGTCATCGATCGCTCATTAGAGGTGTGGTGGGGACTACACATCAGGGTCATCGATCGCTCATAAGAGGTGTGGTAGGGACTACACTTCAGGGTCATTGATCGCTCATAAGAGGTGTGGTGGGTACTACACTTCAGGGTCATCGATCGCTCATAAGAGGTGTGTTGAGGACTACACATCAGGGTCATCGATCGCTCATAAGAGGTGTGGTGGGGACTACACTTCAGGGTCGTTGATCGCTCATAAGAGGTGTGGTGGGGACTACACATCAGAGTCATCGATCGCTCATAAGAGGTGTGTTGATGGGGACTACACATCAGGGTCGTCGATCGCTCATAAGAGGTGTGGTGGGGACTACACATCAGGGTCATCGATCGCTCATTAGAGGTGTGTTGGTGGGGACTACACATCAGGGTCATCGATCGCTCATAAGAGGTGTGGTGGGGACTACACATCAGGGTCATTGATCGCTCATAAGAGGTGTGTTGGTGGGGACTACACTTCAGGGTCATCGATCGCTCATAAGAGGTGTGGTGGGGACCACATCAAGGTCATCGATCACTCATAAGAGGTGTGGTGGGGACTACACATCAGGGTCGTCGGTCGCTCATAAGAGGTGTGTTGGTGGAGGTGTGGTGGGGATTACACATCAGGGTCATCGATCGCTCATAAGAGGTGTGGTGGGGACTACACATCAGGGTCATCGATCGCTCATAAGAGGTGTGTTGGTGGGGACTACACATCAGGGTCATCGATCGCTCATAAGAGGTGTGTTGATGGGGACTACACATCAGGGTCATCGATCGCTCATAAGAGGTGTGTTGATGGGGACTACACATCAGGGTCATCGATCGCTCATAAGAGGTGTGGTGGGGACTACACATCAGGGTCATCGATCGCTCATAAGAGGTGTGGTGGGGACTACACATCAGGGTCATCGATCGCTCATAAGAGGTGTGTTGGTGAGGACTACACATCAGGGTTATCGATCGCTCATAAGAGGTGTGTTGGGGACTACACTTCAGGGTCATCGATCGCTCATAAGAGGTGTGTTGGTGGGGACTACACATCAGGGTCATCGATCGCTCATAAGAGGTGTGTTGGTGGGGACTACACATCAGGGTCATCGATCGCTCATAAGAGGTGTGTTGGTGGGGACTACACATCAGGGTCGTCGATCGCTCATAAGAGGTGTGGTGGGGACTACACTTCAGGGTCATCGATCGCTCATAAGAGGTGTGTTGGGGACTACACATCAGGGTCATCGATCGCTCATAAGAGGTGTGGTGAGGACTACACATCAGGGTCATCGATCGCTCATAAGAGGTGTGGTGAGGACCACATCAGGGTCATTGATCGCTCATAAAAGGTGTGGTGAGGACTACACATCAGGGTCATCGATCGCTCATAAGAGGTGTGTTGGTGGGGACTACACATCAGGGTCATCGATCGCTCATAAGAGGTGTGGTGGGGACTACACATCAGGGTCATCGATCGCTCATAAGAGGTGTGTTGGTGGGGACTACACATCAGGGTCATCGATCGCTCATAAGAGGTGTGGTGGGGACTACACATCAGGGTCATCGATCGCTCATAAGAGGTGTGGTGGGGACTACACATCAGGGTCATCGATCGCTCATAAGAAGTGTGGTGGGGGCTACACATCAGGGTCATCGATCGCTCATAAGAGGTGTGTTGGTGGGGACTACACATCAGGGTCATCGATCGCTCATAAGAGGTGTGTTTGGGACTACACATCAGGGTCATCGATCGCTCATAAGAGGTGTGGTGGGGATTACACATCAGGGTCATCGATCGCTCATAAGAGGTGTGTTGGTGGGGACTACACATCAGGGTCATCGATCGCTCATAAGAGGTGTGTTGGACTACACATCAGGGTCATCGATTGCTCATAAGAGGTGTGTTGGGGACTACACTTCAGGGTCATCGATCGCTCATTAGAGGTGTGGTGGGGACTACACATCAGGGTCATCGATCGCTCATAAGAGGTGTGGTAGGGACTACACTTCAGGGTCATTGATCGCTCATAAGAGGTGTGGTGGGTACTACACTTCAGGGTCATCGATCGCTCATAAGAGGTGTGTTGAGGACTACACATCAGGGTCATCGATCGCTCATAAGAGGTGTGTTGGTGGGGACTACACATCAGGGTCATCGATCGCTCATAAGAGGTGTGTTGGGGACTACACATCAGGGTCATCGATCGCTCATAAGAGGTGTGTTGATGGGGACTACACATCAGGGTCGTCGATCGCTCATAAGAGGTGTGTTGGTGGGGACTACACATCAGGGTCGTCGATCGCTCATAAGAGGTGTGGTGGGGACTACACATCAGGGTCATCGATCGCTCATTAGAGGTGTGTTGGTGGGGACTACACATCAGGGTCATCGATCGCTCATAAGAGGTGTGGTGGGGACTACACATCAGGGTCATCGATCGCTCATAAGAGGTGTGTTGGTGGGGACTACACTTCAGGGTCATCGATCGCTCATAAGAGGTGTGGTGGGGACTACACATCAGGGTCATCGATCGCTCATAAGAGGTGTGGTGGGGACTACACATCAGGGTCATCGATCGCTCATAAGAGGTGTGGTGGGGACTACACATCAGGGTCATCGATCGCTCATAAGAGGTGTGTTGGTGAGGACTACACATTAGGGTCATCGATCGCTCATAAGAGGTGTGTTGGGGACTACACTTCAGGGTCATCGATCGCTCATAAGAGGTGTGTTGGTGGGGACTACACATCAGGGTCATCGATCGCTCATAAGAGGTGTGTTGGTGGGGACTACACATCAGGGTCATCGATCGCTCATAAGAGGTGTGTTGGTGGGGACTACACATCAGGGTCGTCGATCGCTCATAAGAGGTGTGGTGGGGACTACACTTCAGGGTCATCGATCGCTCATTAGAGGTGTGTTGGTGGGGACTACACATCAGGGTCATCGATCGCTCATTAGAGGTGTGTTGGTGGGGACTACACATCAGGGTCATCGATCGCTCATAAGAGGTGTGTTTGGGACTACACATCAGGGTCATCGATCGCTCATAAGAGGTGTGGTGGGGATTACACATCAGGGTCATCGATCGCTCATAAGAGGTGTGTTGGTGGGGACTACACATCAGGGTCATCGATCGCTCATAAGAGGTGTGTTGGACTACACATCAGGGTCATCGATTGCTCATAAGAGGTGTGTTGGGGACTACACTTCAGGGTCATCGATCGCTCATTAGAGGTGTGGTGGGGACTACACATCAGGGTCATCGATCGCTCATAAGAGGTGTGGTAGGGACTACACTTCAGGGTCATTGATCGCTCATAAGAGGTGTGGTGGGTACTACACTTCAGGGTCATCGATCGCTCATAAGAGGTGTGTTGAGGACTACACTTCAGGGTCATCGATCGCTCATAAGAGGTGTGTTGAGGACTACACATCAGGGTCATCGATCGCTCATAAGAGGTGTGTTGGTGGGGACTACACATCAGGGTCATCGATCGCTCATAAGAGGTGTGTTGGGGACTACACATCAGGGTCATCGATCGCTCATAAGAGGTGTGTTGATGGGGACTACACATCAGGGTCGTCGATCGCTCATAAGAGGTGTGTTGGTGGGGACTACACATCAGGGTCGTCGATCGCTCATAAGAGGTGTGGTGGGGACTACACATCAGGGTCATCGATCGCTCATTAGAGGTGTGTTGGTGGGGACTACACATCAGGGTCATCGATCGCTCATAAGAGGTGTGGTGGGGACTACACATCAGGGTCATCGATCGCTCATAAGAGGTGTGTTGGTGGGGACTACACTTCAGGGTCATCGATCGCTCATAAGAGGTGTGGTGGGGACTACACATCAGGGTCATCGATCGCTCATAAGAGGTGTGGTGGGGACTACACATCAGGGTCATCGATCGCTCATAAGAGGTGTGGTGGGGACTACACATCAGGGTCATCGATCGCTCATAAGAGGTGTGTTGGTGAGGACTACACATTAGGGTCATCGATCGCTCATAAGAGGTGTGTTGGGGACTACACTTCAGGGTCATCGATCGCTCATAAGAGGTGTGTTGGTGGGGACTACACATCAGGGTCATCGATCGCTCATAAGAGGTGTGTTGGTGGGGACTACACATCAGGGTCATCGATCGCTCATAAGAGGTGTGTTGGTGGGGACTACACATCAGGGTCGTCGATCGCTCATAAGAGGTGTGGTGGGGACTACACTTCAGGGTCATCGATCGCTCATTAGAGGTGTGTTGGTGGGGACTACACATCAGGGTCATCGATCGCTCATAAGAGGTGTGTTTGGGACTACACATCAGGGTCATCGATCGCTCATAAGAGGTGTGGTGGGGATTACACATCAGGGTCATCGATCGCTCATAAGAGGTGTGTTGGTGGGGACTACACATCAGGGTCATCGATCGCTCATAAGAGGTGTGTTGGACTACACATCAGGGTCATCGATTGCTCATAAGAGGTGTGTTGGGGACTACACTTCAGGGTCATCGATCGCTCATTAGAGGTGTGGTGGGGACTACACATCAGGGTCATCGATCGCTCATAAGAGGTGTGGTAGGGACTACACTTCAGGGTCATTGATCGCTCATAAGAGGTGTGGTGGGTACTACACTTCAGGGTCATCGATCGCTCATAAGAGGTGTGTTGAGGACTACACATCAGGGTCATCGATCGCTCATAAGAGGTGTGTTGGTGGGGACTACACATCAGGGTCATCGATCGCTCATAAGAGGTGTGTTGGGGACTACACATCAGGGTCATCGATCGCTCATAAGAGGTGTGTTGATGGGGACTACACATCAGGGTCGTCGATCGCTCATAAGAGGTGTGTTGGTGGGGACTACACATCAGGGTCGTCGATCGCTCATAAGAGGTGTGGTGGGGACTACACATCATGGTCATCGATCGCTCATTAGAGGTGTGTTGGTGGGGACT
>NW_028166791.1:0-75208 GCF_964263955.1 Coregonus lavaretus
CCTGGCAGCAGTGTCTGTTTAGCTGAGATTACCTGTGGGCCTTCTGTAATACCATCCGGTGTGTAGGAGGCGTTTTATCACAGTCACAAGGCAATATGCAACTCCAGATGTGGAGGCTTGGTTCTAGTCGTTACCGTGGTACGGGTAGACGGTTTATCAACTTTTATATTGGGGTTTGATGTACTAAATCACACTGTAAAAATATGGATGTTAAAAAGGCTTGTTCAGTAACATATCTAGAGACTGTACTGGTTTGAGCTCTCTCACACACACACACACACACACATACACACAGACATACACACAGTTGTGCGAGGCAGTCCTTTTATTTCTTGGGCGAAAGTAAAGTAGGGAGGAGGTTTTAGGGGTTGGGGTCGGGAGGAGGAGGCTATTGTTGGGGTCAGGGAGAGGCTAGGAGAAGCAGGGAGCAGAGCTGCAGTTGCTCAATGACTCCATGACTCCTATCTTCTCAGAGGCCAAAATGAGCTATCCTGGCACCGAACCACTTTGCAGTTAGTCAAACATAAAAACTCTTCAACAATGCTACAGGCCTGCCCAGTTTTGACCAACTACTAAAAAAATCACCAGGTTGGATGCTTCCTATCAGAGTATGAAAGATGACTCAAACTAACAGCCAAACACTTCTATGCCTTTAATAATTTCCATTTCCATTTCCATTTACGTCATTTAGCAGACGCTCTTATCCAGAGCGACTTACAAATTTAAAATGAACTCATTCTGCAGGGTTAAAGGGAACTCTTATTCTCCTGCAGCCAAGTAGCCAGCCAATGTTGCTGACAAGCTATTGCAGATATCAACCAGAACAACACCGATGCATTCCCTTTCTTCATTATGCCCACCTCTCTCTCTGTCCATCTCTTTTACACCCGCAGTGGGCTCCTCCTCTCATGCTGAGTAGTATCAATCACTTTAAAAGCTAAATAGTAAAAGCTCATGTTTATCCATGTCATTAGACTCCCGGGTGTCTCACACACACATACAGACGTACACACACACACCACATTCACATTTCATCAAGCTGTACTAAGGAACCCATTGATTTTATTCATCCATCATTAAGCATTGATTAGAAAGATTGGAGTTGGTCGTCTTGATTTGGTGGCTGCATGGAGGTTGATTGAGGTCCAGAATGCTCCATTGATTTGACTGTTTGTATTCTGCAATGACCGCATTGCAGTCACCACCCTTGATGGGGGGAATGGCGTGGAGGAAGAGAGGGGGAGGGTGGACAGGAAGCTTAGGTTATATTGGCATATAGTACTGATGAATAGCTCAGCCAGTTTCCTTAGCCTACACCTCTAGGTCATTTTTCCCCCTGGGTTGTGTCCCAAATAGCTGCCTATTCCCTGTAAAGTGCACTACTATTGACCAGAGCCCTATGGGAATAGGGAGCCATTTGGGAAGCAGACCTGATGAGATGATGTGAAATGGATAGCAGGTGTCAAATAAACCATTGTCTTTATTTCGGCCATCTCTGTGACCATCTACTCTACCATCCTCTCGTTTATCTGGCAAGTCTGCCAGGGTTTCTCACCACTACAGAATGAGTGAGGCCAGCATGGGATTCTAGAACAGCATGGGATTCTAGATAGGATTCTAGAATAGCATGGGATTCTAGACAAGACTCTAGAACAGCATATTACTCTAGACTCCTGAGTGGCACAGTGGAGAGAGTGCTAACTGCATCGCAGTGCTAACTGTGCCACTAGAGATCCTGGTTCGAATCCAGGCTCTGTCGCAGCCGGCCATGACCGGGAGACTCATGGGCGGCGCACAATTGGCCCAGCGTCGTCCAGGGTAGGGGAGGGAATGGCCGGCAGGGATGTAGCTCAGTTGATAGAGCATGGCGTTTGCAACGCCAGGGTTGTGGGTTCGATTCCCACGGGGGGCCAGTACAAAAAAATATGTATTCACTAACTGTAAGTCGCTCTGGATAAGAGCGTCTGCTAAATGACTAAAATGTAAATGTAGACAGGATTCTGTTGAGAACTGGGACCACATGACACATCCAGACCCACATTTCCTACTGTTTCACCTACAAACATCACGCCAACCCTGGTCATGTGTAGTCAGCCGTCTGAAAATGTTTACCCTAATAGAACAAGGAACCACAACACCTTATCCAGTTCACACTGAGATATAGAGTATGGAAGTAGCAAACTTCTATAGTAGTCTAGTGCATCAACTACTCAATTGAAGCTAAGCCAGTAGTAACTGCATGGACTTCTTCTGTAAATTATAAGTACAGTTGAAGTCGGAAGTTTACATACACCTTAGCCAAATACATTTAAAATCAGTTTTTCACAATTCCTGATATTTAATCCTAGTACAAATTCCCTGTCTTAGGTCAGTTAGGATCACCACTTTATTTTAAGAATGTGAAATGTCAGAATAATAGTAGAGAGAATGATTTATTTCAGCTTTTATTTCTTTCATCACATTCCCAGTGGGTCAGAAGTTTACATACACTCAATTAGTATTTGGTAGCATTGCCTTTAAATTGTTTAACTTGGGTCAAACGTTTCGGGTATCCTTCCACAACCTTCCCACAATAAGTTGGGTGACTTTTGGCCCATTCCTCCTGACAGAGCTGGTGTAACTGAGTCAGGTTTGTAGGCCTCCTTGCTCGCACACGCTTTTTCAGTTCTGCCCACACATTTTCTATAGGATTGAGGTCAGGGCTTTGTGATGGCCACTCCAATACCTTGACTTTGTTGTCCTTAAACCATTTTGCCACAACTTTGGAAGTATGCTTGGGGTCATTGTCCATTTGGAAGACCCATTTGCGACCAAGCTTTAACTTCCTGACTGATGTCTTGAGATGTTGCTTCAATATATCCACATAATTTTCCTTCCTCATGATGCCATCTATTTTGTGAAGTGCACCAGTCCCTTCTGCAGCAAAGCACCCCCACAGCATGATGCTGCCACCCCCGTGCTTCACGGTTGGGATGGTGTTCTTCGGCTTGCAAGCAACCCCCTTTTTCTTACAAACATACCGATGGTCATTATGGCCAAACAGTTCTATTTTTGTTTCATCAGACCAGAGGACATTTCTCCAGAAAGTATGATCTTTGTCCCCATGTGCAGTTGCAATCCGTAGTCTGGCTTTTTTCTGGCGGTTTTGAAGCAGTGGCCTCTTCCTTGCTGAGCGGCCTTTCAGGTTATGTCGATATAGGACTAATTTTACCGTGGATATAGATACTTTTGTACCTGTTTCCTCCAGCATCTTCACAAGGTCCTTTGCTGTTGTTCTGGGATTGATTTGCACTTTTCGCACCAAAGTACATTCATCTCTAGGAGACAGAATGCATCTCCTTCCTGAGCGGTATGACAGCTGCGTGGTCCAATGGTGTTTATACTTGCATACTATTGTTTGTACAGATGAATGTGGTAACTTCAGGCGTTTGATTGATTTTCCCATGATGTCAAGCAAAGAGGCACTGAGTTTGAAGGTAGGCCTTGAGATACATCCACAGGTACACCTCCAATTGACTCCAATGACGTCAATTAGCCTATCAGAAGCTTCTAAAGCCATGACATCATTTTCTGGAATTTTCCAAGCTGTTTAAAGGCACAGTCAACTTAGTGTATGTAAACTTCTGACCCACTGGAATTGTGATACAGTGAATTATAAGTGAAATAATCTGTCTGTAAACAATTGTTGGAAAAATTACTTGTGTCATGCACAAAGTAGATGTCCTAACCGACTTGCCAAAACTATAGTTTGTTAACAATACATTTGTGGAGTGGTTGAAAAACAAGTTTTAATGACTCCAACCTAAGTGTATGTAAACTTCCGACTTTAACTGTAAGTCTAGATCTGGCCTCATATTGATATTCCAACTGTAATGTTGTTAGTTTCCGAAACCCTTCTCTAAAGACAACCAGCCTCTCCTCTCCAAAGCAGATCTAGATAATAACCTCCTCTGGCTCTCTGGTTTCAGTACAGTCATTAAAGTAGATCAAGGCCTTTCCTAGTTATTAGTGCCAAATATAAACCATCTGATTTTATTAGATTAACACACAGTAACTCCATGTCAGATCATAACAATTTCTACAGTAACTTCATGTCAGATCATGACAATTTCTACAGTAACTCCATGTTAGATCATAACAAGTCTTACAGTAACTTCATGTCAGATCATGACAATTCCTACAGTAACTTCATGTTAGATCATAAGAAGTCCTACAGTAACTTCATGTTAGATCATAAGAAGTCCTACAGTAACTTCATGTCAGATCATAACAAGTCTTTAGTTTTTTAGTTTTTTTAGGGGGTAGATGAGCTTTAATATTGCAGATAGATTGTAACTTCCATCAATGTAATTGTCTGCATCACTTCCAATCCCCCATATATTTTTTTCTCTCGCATATATATATTATATATACATACATACATATATACACATACATATCCTTTAAAAATATATATTTCTCTTTATTACTTTCCAACCCCACCACCCCTTCCCTAATTGGAGTAAACTAGTGAACAACAATGCTTAGGCCTCTACTTCCAGCTTATACATACTATATACATTTTATGGACACAGTCAATTTTACAATAATTATATTTTGTTTGTTTTTACTCCTGAACTTCCTCTACCCTCAACCTCTCCGATCATTTTCATGATGTCCATCCGGTTTGCTTCTATATGCCATATCTTTCTAACTGTGCTCTTTCACAAAAGCTCTCAACCTATAACCTATATACTTATTATGGACACAGTATGCTTACATTATTAGTTATGTTGTTGTTATTAGTTGTTGTTAGTTGTTATTAGTCCCATCCTTCAACTCCATTCAACACCACCCATCTATCTCTTAACACCATCCATATTGGATTTCTATTTGCCATATATTCTTCAACTGTACTGTGATGTTTTACAAAAGTTCTGAACCTTTCTATTCTCATTGTTTCTACAGATTGTAAATTGAAAATAAACATTTTTGCTAAAAGTATTATATTATTGATCAATTGACTCAACTGAACTTTTCAGATCACCCAGTAATGCTATCTGCAGGGTCAGCTCCAGGTAAATATTGCAATCCTTTAGCCATTCCTGGACCTGTGTCCAAAAACAAGCTACAAATGGACAGTACCAAAACAAATTATCTAATGATTCTGTCTCTTCACAGCAAAATCTGCAGAGCTGGGAAGATTGTATCCCCCATATAAGTAACATTCTATTTGTAGCAAGAATTTGATATAGTAATTTAAATTGAAAATGTTTTAGTTTTGAATCCGGCGTCGTTTTGCGTATCAGTATATAAACACTATGCCATGGGATCGGTACGTCAATAATCTCTTCCCAACTATTTTGCAATCTATATGGGACAGCTGTCAATCCTTAAATGAAACTGGTATACTTTTTTATTTATCACAGTTTTCTTTAACCAATTATGTTCTTTAATGCAAGGCCGACAGACAAGTTCCTTACTTTTTCCCCCTTCCACTTTCCTCTTCCATTTTTGTGGTAATGTTGCAATTATTTGGTTGTAATTTTGGGTAGAGCAGACATTTCCATATGTTTTTGTTAGCTGCATGTGCGACATAACTCCACCAGTCCTACCGATGATATCATTTACGAAGATGATACCTTTTTTAAACATTTTGTAAAAAAAATTTTTTATCAATTAGTATATTTGAGTTTAACCACAATATTTGTTGCATTATTTGTTCTGTCGTTTCTGGAGGATTAAATTGAAATTGCAACCAACTTTCTATGGCTTGTTTTAGAAATAGTGATATTTGGGAGATTATTTCCTTTTCAAATAACTGAAAGTGAGAGGTTGTAATCTGAATAAAGGGAAAAAGGCCATTCTTGAACATTGGTTGAGACAATCTTACTAATTTGCTAGAGAACCAGTCTTACAGTAACTCCATGTCAGATCATAACAAGTCTTACAGTAACTTCATGTTAGATCAAAACAAGTCTCATAGTAACTTCATGTTAGATCAAAGCAGTAAAAAGGCTGCCCAGAAATGCTCTGCTCTCCGTTCTCAGAAAGCAAGCGTTTTCCACCAGCAATAGATTACATTAATGGACATTTATTGACTTAAAAACTAAAAACTTACGAGAGAGAGAGAATGAGAGCAAGAGAGGGAAAGGGTTAGGGAGAGAGAGAGAGAGAGAGAGAGAGAGAGAGAGAGAGAGAGAGAGAGAGAGAGAGAGAGAGAGAGAGAGAGAGAGAGAGAGAGAGAGAGAGAGAGAGACAGTCAGTCCCCTAGTGTTTTAATCCAACCACGTGCTGCACGTACTAAGCCAACACAGACACCCAGATGGGTGATACCTCTCTGAAGGACCTAAACACACACAAACTGACACGTAATATTACTTATATATGACTTCTCCATTCCCTGACCCTGCCTCCCTATACAGTACACAAGCAAACACCATTTTCTAGTCCCTGTCCCTGCCTCCCTCTCGCTAAAGGATATAGTCAGTTTCTCTGTATGTACTCCCAAGCTGTACTGTAACAGTCTGTGAGGTGAGTGACACACATCTGTTGCTCCAGCTGGGGACAGTATGGAGGAGAGGAGAGGAGCAAGAGGCACACTTAAACTATTAGTACACACTACACACTAGACACTAGACACTACACACTACACACTACACACTAGACACTACACACAACACGCTCCGTGCAGAACGGAGAGAGATAAGGAGGCGGTGGGTGGACATCAGAGCAAATGTGGCAGAAAGGGAAGAGAGTGAATGCTGAACTGGCAGTGGTATTACAGGGAAGAAGAAAGTGAATGCTGAACTGGCAGTGTTATTACAGGGAAGAAGAGAGTGAATGCTGAACTGGCAGGGTTATTCCAGGGAAGAAGAGAGTGAATGCTGAACTGGCAGTGTTATTACAGGGAAGAAGAGAGTGAATGCTGAACTGGCAGTGATATTATAGGGAAGAAGAGAGTGAATGCTGAACTGGCAGGGATATTACAGGGAAGAAGAGAGTGAATGCTGAACTGGCAGTGTTATTACAGGGAAGAAGAGAGTGAATGCTGAACTGGCAGGGATATTACAGGGAAGAAGAGAGTGAATGCTGAACTGGCAGTGTTATTACAGGGAAGAAGAGAGTGAATGCTGAACTGGCAGTGATATTATAGGGAAGAAGAGAGTGAATGCTGAACTGGCAGTGTTATTACAGGGAAGAAGAGAGTGAATGCTGAACTGGCAGTGATATTACAGGGAAGAAGAGAGTAAATGCTGAACTGGCAGTGATATTACATGGAAGAAGAGAGTGAATGCTGAACTGGCAGTGATATTACAGGGAAGAAGAGAGTGAATGCTGAACTGGCAGTGATATTATAGGGAAGAAGAGAGTGAATGCTGAACTGGCAGTGATATTACATGGAAGGAGAGTGAATGCTGAACTGGCAGTGATATTACAGGGAAGAAGAGAGTGAATGCTGAACTGGCAGTGATATTACAGGGAAGAAGAGAGTGAATGCTGAACTGGCAGTGGTATTACAGAGAAGAAGAGACAGAGGGGAGGAGAAGAGACAGTGAGGAGGGTAGAGGGTAGTAGGGTTGTTGCAACACACACACAGAGTTCAACATACACAAACACAGACACACACATACACACACACAATATAAACACACACACACACAGTAAAACAGACACAACAGCAGACTTGTGTGTGTGTGTGTTGTACTACTGACCTCTGACCCGGGCATAGCAGCAGCCACACTTGACCAGGACTTTACGGAATAAGTGTTGGCAGGCACAGCCCCTGTGGTGGTGGCCCCCTTTTAATGGTGTACCCCTGGCGCTGGATGACCTGCTACCAGTGGTGGGCATGGCCCAGCGAACACACACACACACTAGATCCTCACGGTGCGGTCAGAGTAAATCCCAAAGGAGTGTCCGGAGAGTGTCCACAGATAAAAACACAGAGAAAGCAGAAAGTCCAGTTAAAACTCAAAATCAGAGGAACCTCTCTTAGAGAAACACACTGGGGGTTTCATCCTGAAAGACAGAAGGTCAGGAGAATAATTCTCTCTTTCTCCTTTTCCTTCTCTTGTTCTTTCCAGTTGCTGAGCTCTCACCACAATTAACTGCCTGGTCAAACGACAGAGTAGCAGACTGCCTCAGCAAGAGAGACAGAGCGAGATGGGGAAAGAGAGAGAGATGAAGAGAGAAGGGGAGGGGTGAGGGGGAGGAGTCTGCTACAGCTCTAGTTGCTGCCTGGCTATTCCAGGATAGTGTTCCCACTCCCCTTCTTTCCTCTCTTTCTGTCAAGTCTGTCTTCTGTTTCTCTTGGCGACCCTTCTTTCCTCTCTTTCTGTCAAGTCTGTCTTGTGTTTCTCTTGGCGACCCTTCTCTCCTCTCTCGCTCCCTCCTTCCCTTCCCTTACCTCAGCAAGTCTGTCTTGTGTTTCTCTTAGCAACCATCTTTCTCTTTTTTCTTTGTCCTGTTATTCCTCTGTTCCTCTCCTCTGCTCTTTCTCTCTCCTTCCTTCTCCTCTGTTCCTCTCCTCTTTCTCTCTCCTTCCCTCTCCTCTCCTGCTCCCTCTCTTGTTCCCTCACCTCCTCCTCCACCTGTCTGTCTGTATGTCTGTCTGTATGTATTATTTGTTATGCTCTTTCTGGATGCTCGATGTGACTTTGGCAGACTAACCAACCTAACACCCTGAAGGACTCCTACTAGAAACCCATCACCTCTAACCTAACACCCTGAAGGACTCCTACTAGAAACCCATCACCTCTAACCTAACACCCTGAAGGACTCCTACTAGAAATCCATCACCTCTAACCTAGCACCCTGAAGGACTCCTACTAGAAACCCATCACCTCTAAGCTAACACCCTGAAGGACTCCTACTAGAAACCCATCACCTCTAACCTAGCACCCTGAAGGACTCCTACTAGAAACCCATCACCTCTAACCTAACACCCTGAAGGACTCCTACTAGAAACCCATCACCTCTAACCTAACACCCTGAAGGACTCCTACTAGAAACCCATCACCTCTAACCTAACACCCTGAAGGACTCCTACTAGAAACCCATCACCTCTAACCTAGCACCCTGAAGGACTCCTACTAGAAACCCATCACCTCTAACCTAACACCCTGAAGGACTCCTACTAGAAACCCATCACCTCTAACCTAACACCCTGAAGGACTCCTACTAGAAACCCATCACCTCTAACCTAGCACCCTGAAGGACTCCTACTAGAAACCCATCACCTCTAACCTAACACCCTGAAGGACTCCTACTAGAAACCCATCACCTCTAACCTAACACCCTGAAGGACTCCTACTAGAAACCCATCACCTCTAACCTAACACCCTGAAGGACTCCTACTAGAAACCCATCACCTCTAACCTAACACCCTGAAGGACTCCTACTAGAAACCCATCACCTCTAACCTAACACCCTGAAGGACTCCTACTAGAAACCCATCACCTCTAACCTAGCACCCTGAAGGACTCCTACTAGAAACCCATCACCTCTAACCTAACACCCTGAAGGACTCCTACTAGAAACCCATCACCTCTAACCTAGCACCCTGAAGGACTCCTACTAGAAACCCATCACCTCTAACCTAGCACCCTGAAGGACTCCTACTAGAAACCCATCACCTCTAACCTAGCACCCTGAAGGACTCCTACTAGAAACCCATCACCTCTAACCTAACACCCTGAAGGACTCCTACTAGAAACCCATCACCTCTAACCTAGCACCCTGAAGGACCCAACACCTCCCACAGGCCAGCTGAAATCTCTCTCTCTCTCACTCTCTCTCTCTCTCTGATTGCTTTATTGGCATGAAATACAATTTGTAGATATTGCCAAAGCAGTATAGTGGTACGCAATGTTCCCTCTAATTTTTTTCAGCACTGAGCAAATTTCAGGTCGGCTGAGCGCAAACTTGAACGTTGTGAAGTTTCTGTGCAACTTCCGGTGTGTGTTTACTGTGAATACTGAGGCTGTACCCGCTTTAAGTAACCGTTATAACAGTGGCCAAGTAGGCTACTGTGGCTATTTGATCATAATGTAGGCCTACCAGAGTGGCCTACCATAAAAAACAATGGAGAAAATGCATCACATAACATTTGAACATGAAAATAGTGGTTTTATCATTCAGCCTACAGTAGCAGCCAATGTGTGGTGTTCAATGTAGGCCTACATTCCATGAGACTTTTGAAAAAAACATTGACATTAACCTGTTTATCCACTTGTCCTTCAGACAAGGAGGTGACTGAACATTTTGTTGTGTTGTTTGATGCAAGAAACCACTTTACAAAATAAAATGCATTATTATTCTCATACCATTATTACAGAGAATCAGACAAATTATGCTACCCTCTGCCTATTGGCTAATTAGCTTATTCAAGCCTGTCTCAAAATACAACACTGCCCCTTTAAGACATACAAAAAAAAACTCTTTACCTGACTTGCTTTTCAAAGATGGCTAGAAATGTACACATTTTGTGCTCTTGTAGGAAGCCATCACTCCCACATTGCTGACTACAAATTAGCTATAACTAGGCCAATAACTCACTAACTAGCAAAGAATATGAACAAATGTGCACACGTTGCTACATTTACATTTTTACATTTTAGTCATTTAGCAGACGCTCTTATCCAGAGCGACTTACAGTTTTAGTAAGTGCATACATTTTTCATACATGCAGCTCTCACTTTGATCTCAAAATAAGCGCATAATAATCGCGACCGCTCATGCTGTAAAACAGTCCAGTTCAAAATGAATGGCACAAATCCATATATGGCAAGGGTCTATTTGCATATAGGCCTACTGCAGCTCTGATTGTTTATGCCATGCCAGTCTGTGTAGAGTACGGGCTGAGTACTGCATGTCAATGCAATAGAATCCTATTCCGATGCATTTATGCCTACAAGAAAATCTCTTGCATAGTTCGTTTTGTTTCGGTATGTTGCATTGAAAGTGGCTAATTGTATTGATTTGATCACAATTCCCACAGTAAAGGGAAACATTGATAGTGTTAAGTAACGGGGAAAACTCTAGAAGGTTGAGTGAAGTTCAATCTGGTGCTTCTCTGCGCTGGCTGAGATTTCTTCTGTGCGGCACACGTGCAGCTTAGAGGGAATATTGGTGGTACAGCATCAGTAAATACAGTACAATGCAATGAGGATAATGAAATACAGTTAATTTCAGTAGTAATAAAAATAGTACATATAATCATGTATACAGGTACAACACTACTGCTGTTGTGGAATCTTCGGTCGATACATTTAATTAAATGGCTAATAAATAAACAACAAAATGTACATGGATGATGTTTACACTATGTATTACTTGTAAGTTATATACAATGTAAACAAATACTTCAGGGAATTCCTGACGGGCCGCCCCCCAGGTGGTGAAGGTAGGCAACAACACCTCCACTACGCTGAATGTCAACACAGGGGCAACACAAGGGTGCGTGCTCAGCCGCCTCCTGTACTCCCTGTTCACCCATGACTGCGTGGCCATGCAAGTCTCCAACTCAATCATCAAGTTTGCAGACGCCACAACAGTGGTAGGCCTGATTACCAACAACGACGAGACAGCCTACAGGGAGGAGGGGAGGGCCCTGGCGGAGTGGTGCCAGGAAAATAACCTCTCCCTCAACATCAACAAAACGAAGAAGCTGATCGTGGACTTCAGGTGACAGCAGAGGGAGCACCCCCCCATCCACATCAACGGGACCACAGTGGAGAAGGTGAAAAGCTTCAAGTTCCTCGGCGTACAAATCACTGACAATCTGAAACGGTCCACCCACACAGACAGTGTGGTGAAGAAGGCGCAACGGCTTGGCCCCTAAGACCCTCAAAAACTTTTACAGATGCACCATTGAGAGCATCCTGTCGGGCTGTTTCACAGCCTGGTACGGCAACTGCACCGTCCGCAAACACAGGGCTCTCCAGAGAGTGGTGCAGTCAGCCCAACGCATTACCAGGAGCACACTGCCTGCCCTTAAGGACATCTACAGCACCCGGTGTCACAGGAATGACAAGATCATCAAGGACATCAACCACTCGAGCCACGGCCTGTTCACCCCGCTATCATCCAGAAGGTGAGGACAGTACAGGTGCATCAAAGCTGGGACCGAGACACTGAAAAACAGCTTCTATCTCAAGGCCATCAGACTGTTAAATAGTCACCACTAGCCGGCCTCCACCCAGTAGCCTGCCCTGAACTTAGTCAGTGTCACTAGCCGGCTAACGCCCGGTTAGTCATCCCTGCACCTTAGAGTCTGCTGCCCTATGTACATAGACATGGAACACTGGTCACTTTAATAATGGAACACTTTTCACTTTAATAATGTTTACATACTGTTTTACTCATTTCATATGTATAAACTGTATTCTACTGTATTCTAGTCAATGCCACTCCGACATTGCTCGTCCTAATATTTATATATTTCTTAATTCCATTATTTTACTTTGAGATTTGTGTGTATTGTTGTGAATTGTTAGATACTACTGCACTGTTGGAGCTAGGAACACAAGCATTCCGCTACACCCGAAATAGCATCTGCTAAATATGCGTATGTGACGAATAAAATGTTATTTGATTTGGATTCATGGTCATGGGATGTCCCTCAGGCTATGGCAATCATATACATATCTGGCAGTAATATTTGTGGTTTTCTCTCAGCTTTATGTCATTAGTAAATGCACAGAAGTTGGGAATTTAATTAAATTAGATATTTTCTTATTTGGGAGTATTTCACAGTAGAGGAAAAAGTGCATCTCTGTCTCTACCTCTGTCTCGATGTGAGGCAGGGGTGTGTGCTGGCACCTGTACTCTTTAACATCTTCCTCCTATGTGTCACCCAGCTTCTCCACAAGGAGCTTGAGGCCAGCAGCGGGGTTGCAGTGGACTTCAGGCTGGATGGAAACCTATTCAACGTCAGGAGGCTCCAAGCAACCACCAAGGTTTTGACGGAGTGGGTTCTTGAGCTGCAGTATGCTGATGATTGTGCTCTTGTGGCCCACACTCCGGAAGACCTTCAGTCTGTCCTTGTAGCGGCTGTGAGGGTCTATAGCAGGATGGGACTGTCTATCAACACTACCAAGACAGAGGTGGTCTGCCAATGGAGATCCAGCCCTCCACCCACCATGCCTGTCTTCACCATTGAACACAAATCACTGGCAATAGTCCCGTCCTTCAAATACCTGGGCAGCATCCTCTCGGAGGACTGCAGCATCAACCTCAAAATTCTAAATAGGATCAAGCAAGCATCAGCTGCCTTCGGGAAACTCAGACGCAGGGTCTTCCAAAACAGGGATCTCCACCTCCACACCAAAGTCGCCATCTATCAAGCCGTCTGCATCACCACACTTCTTTACAGCTGTGAAGCCTGAGTCACTTACAGTCACCACAACAAGCAGCTAGAGCGATTCCACATAGGATGCCTGCAGCACATCCTGGGAATCACATGGTGCGACCGCGTGCCCCATACATCAATACTTGTTAAGACCAACTGCAAGAGTATGGAGGCCATGGTCACCTGACACCAACTGCGCTGGCTTGGGCATGTCATTAGAATGTCTCAGGAGCGCTTGCCGCGGAAGATCCTGTATGGCCAGCTACATGTTGGCCGGCGGTCTGCAGGGGGACAGATGAAGCGCTACAAGGACCAGCTGAAAACGTTGCTGAAGAAGTGCAACATCAAACCCACTGACCTGGAGGACGCTGCTGCTGACCGTTCCACCTGGCGGCAGCTCTGCCAGAGCGGTGTACAGAGGTGGAAGGAAGAGAGGAGCACAAAGAGACAGCAAAAACAGCTCAGGAGACATACCATCATGCCTGCCCCTGCCAACACAGACTGCACATGCCCCACCTGCAATAAAGTTTGTGGATCTCAGATTGGACTCTACAGTCACCAAAGAATTCACTGTTAACTCAGAAGTGGAAGTCATCATCGGATACGATGGACTACCGTAACGTAACGTGTGTGTGTGTGTGTGTGGTCTGGAAGTGAAGAGGAAAAAATTCATTGTTGAATGACAGAATACAATCTCCAATCTCTTATAAACAATATGCATGGCTAGAACAACTTATGCTATGCCGAACATTATAGTGTACTATAGTGTACTACGAAGCATAGCACCGCCATCTTCAGTACAGGGCTATGAAGCATAGCACCGCCATCTTCAGTACAAAGGGGTGCTGTCGCACGTGTACTACGAAGCATAGCACCGCCATCTTCAGTACAGGGCTATGAAGCATAGCACCGCCATCTTCAGTACAGGGCTATGAAGCATAGCACCGCCATCTTCAGTACAGGGCTACAACCGGAGAAACTAGAAAAGCCTGGATACCGACTGACACACAACACCCCTTTGGACAGGATACACCTCTTCACAGGATACACCCCTTCACAGGATACCCCTGACCAGTCATCAAACAACAAGCCCCTAGGTCTCTCCTCTCTTGTTCTCCCCTCTGATCTTCTCTGTTCACGGTTCCAACATTCTACTCCAGTCCGCTTTGACTGGCGGCTCTCTCTCTCTCTCTCTCTCTCTCTCTCTCTCTCTCTCTCTCTCTCTCTCTCTGTCTCTCTGTCTGTGTCTGTCTCTCTGTCTGTCTCTCTCTGTCTGTCTGTCTGTCTGTACATCATCAAATGCCACAGTACACATATAATCTCACAAATAAAACTACAGTACAGCTCTCAGCGAGGTTACACAAAGCCCTGACCAACCACCCCACCTACAAAGACCGCCACTCTCCCTCTCTTTCTCGCTCCTTCTGTGTGTGTAAACGAAAAAACTAAACAAACAAAAGTTCTCACTGCCTTTGTCTCTGTTTCTGTCTCTGCTATGAGATCCATCGAAAAAGGTTAATGTGCCCAGCTACTGCCATTCATTTACCTCAGCATTGCACTTTACCAGTTCACCAGAAGAGGGAGTTTAGACCAGAGCAATGAGGCAATTTCAGTTAAGCCTCCTGTCATTCTTGACTAAATGAACATTGACTTTGTCTTGAGAGCCGTGTGTGAAGAGTCGGGAATGTCAGTGGAAGTATGGAAAAACTGCCTTCTTCCACTGAACTGCGTGTTTCTATGGAAAAGAGGGATGAGGGGGGAAAAGGAGGGTGGAAAGGAGGGGGGGTGAGTTGAAGCGTGCAATAACACCCATACATCTTCTCCTTTCCTTACTCTCCTCTCCACCTCCCTCTTCCTCCCTGTTCTCTACCTCCCTCTCCTCTCTACCTCCCTCTCTTCCTCCTCCTCTCTCTCTCTATATCACTCCCCCCCACCCGCACACACTGAACATGATTCATCCTTACACACATCGCCAAGCATAAACACAAATGTCGAGAAGAAGCCGGCAAGCACGCTGAGGGAAGAAGGGAAAATCTATATGATGCCCATACTGGAATATACACTACATATACCCTAGCCCATACTGGAATATACACTACATATACCCTAGCCCATACTGGAATATACACTACATATACCCTAGCCCATACTGGAATACACACTACATATACCCTAGCCCATACTGGAATACACACTATTTTATTATATTTATTTTTTCATACTGGCCCCCTGTGGGAATCGAACCCACAACCCTGGTGTTGCAAACACCATGCTCTACCAACTGAGCTACATCCCTGCCGGCCATTCCCTCCCCTACCCTGGACAACTCTGGGCCAATTGTGCACCACCCCATGGGTCTCCCGGTCGCGGCCGGCTACGACAGAGCCTGGATTCGAACCAGGATCTCTAGTGGCACAGATAGCACTGCGATGCAGTGCCTTAGACCACTGCGCCACTCGGGAGTATGGAATATACACTACATATACCCTAGCCCATACTGGAATATACACTACATATACACTAGCCCATACTTGAATATACACTACATATACCCTAGCCCATACTGGAATATACACTACATATACCCTAGCCCATACTGGAATATACACTACATACACCCTAGCCCATACTGGAATATACACTACATATACCCTAGCCCATACTGGAATATACACTACATATACACTAGCCCATACTTGAATATACACTACATATACCCTAGCCCATACTGGAATATACACTACATATACCCTAGCCCATACTGGAATATACACTACATACACCCTAGCCCATACTGGAATATACACTACATATACCCTAGCCCATACTGGAATATACACTACATATACCCTAGCCCATACTGGAATACACACTACATATACACTAGCCCATACTGGAATACACACTACATATACACTAGCTCATACTGGAATATACACTACATATACACTAGCCCATACTGGAATACACACTACATATACCCTAGCCCATACTGGAATATACACTACGTATACACTAGCTCATACTGGAATACACACTACATATACACTAGCCCATACTGGAATATACACTACGTATACACTAGCTCATACTGGAATACACACTACATATACACTAGCCCATACTGGAATACACACTACATATACCCTAGCCCAGGGGTGTCAAACTCATTTTAGCTCAGGGGCCACATGGAGGAAAATCTATTCCCAAGTGGGCCGGACCGGTAAAATCATGGTATATATAACTTAAAAACAACAACTTCAGATTGTTTTCTTTGTTTTAATACTATCAACATAAAACATAAAGCTGGAGCCTGAGGACAGTGTGTCCAAAAGCACAACATCACTATTAATCATAAAACACCTCAAGTTATTTGAAATTCTGAGGACAAACAACACACAAACACACAATGCCTCAGTGATTCACAGAAGTATATCACAGATCACAGAACTATATCAGGGTGTCTCATGCAGCACTTTAAGTGGGGTTGCATAGTTTATTTGACTCCTGATACCTGGCATCTTTTAGCTTTCACCAGCGCATCAATATCAGGCGTCACATCCTGAGTGGCAGCCAACTTCAGGATGTGATTCAAGTGCTTGTGCGTGAGCCTTGAGCGCAGCTTTGTTTTATTCATGACGTTATCCATCTTTAATGACTTGCAACACAAAGCCTCCTGGTGCAAAATACAGTGAAAAGTCCAAAAATCACGTCCTCCATTTGCAGATTGCACTTTCTCTCTGAACTTTGTCACAACGCCTGCTTTTTTCCCGATAATTGAGGGCGCACCATCTGTAGCCAGGCTGACAGCGCGGGACCAGTCCACTCCGACCCTGTCCAGCGCGCCGACGAGTGCAGTGAAAATATCAGCTGCTGTCGTTGTATCTGTCATCGGCACCAACTCCACGAACTCCTCGGTGACGGTCAATGTGTCATCAACTCCGCGGATGAAAATGGCCAGTTGTGCAACATCTGTAATGTCCGTGCTTTCATCAATTGCAACCGAAAACGCAATAAATGACTTTACTTTTTGCTTCAACTGGCTGTCCAAATCCACTGAAAGATCGGAAATCCTGTCTGCAACTGTGTTTCTTGTCAGGCTGATATTTGCAAAAGCCTGGTGCTTTTCAGGGCACACAATCTCTGCTGCCTTCATCATGCATGTTTTTACAAATTCACCCTCACTAAATGGTTTTGAAGCCACTGCGATTTCATTAGCAATGAGGTAGCTAGCTTTCACTGCAGCGTCACTGATGTCTCGGCTGTGAGTAAACACAGACTGCTGTTTCTTCAGACCCACCAACAGTTCATTCACCTTCTCTCTTCTCCGCTGTCCTTGAAAGTTGTCAAATTTGTCGGCATGAAGACTCACATAGTGGCGACGAAGGTTATATTCTTTCAGCACTGCAACATGCTGTGAACACACCAAACATACAGCTTTCCCATTCAATTCCGTGAATAAATAGAAGGATGACACTTTTTCTTGGAACACTCTGCACTCTGCGTCCACTTTTCTCTTTTTTGACAGAGACATATTGGGGCAATGAGGGTGCCAAAGCACATAATGTTAAAAGTAGAAGCCGTAATAAATATCGTGGGCAAAACAAAGTAGCTAATCCGGACTGGCTGCACTTGCTTGACCTATTTGCTCTGCCCCGGTATAAACAGTTTGCTTGCTTAACACAATTGCTATTGCGCCATCCAGTGGACACAATTGGAACAGCAGTTTCTTTTATTGAAATATTGCAGCTCATTTTTATACTACAAAATCATCTCGCGGGCCGGATTAAACCCGTTTGCGGGCCTGATCCGGCCCGCGGGCCGGACGTTTGACACCCCTGCTCTACAACATTCGCAGAGTACGACCCTACCTTACACAGAAAGCGGCACAGGTCCTAATCCAGGCACTTGTCATCTCCCGTCTGGATTACTGCAACTCGCTGTTGGCTTGGCTCCCTGCCTGTGCCATTAAACCCCTACAACTTATCCAGAATGCCTTCAGGCTCTGATCAGACCCTACACCCAAACGAGGGCATTACGTTCATCCACCTCTGGCCTGCTAGCTCCCCTACATCTACAGAAGCACAGTTCCCGCTCAGCCCAGTCAAAGCTATTTGCTGCTCTGGCACCCCAATGGTGGAACAAGCTCCCCAACGACGCCAGGACAGCGGAGTCATTGACCACCTTCCGGATACACTTGAAACCCTACCTCCTCTTTAAGGAATACCTGGAATAGTATAAAGCAATCCTTCTACCCCCCCCCTCCCCCACCCCCCCATTTAAAAAAAAGAAGGGAAAAAAAGTGGTTGTCCCATTTGCTATCATAAGTTGAATGCACCAATTTGTAAGTCGCTCTGGATAAGAGCGTCTGCTAAATGATGTAAATGTAAATGTAAAGACAGTGTGTGTGTTCTAAAGACAGTGTGTGTGTTCTAAAGACAGTGTGTGTCTTCTAAAGACAGTGTGTGTGTTCTAAAGATAGTGTGTGTGTTCTAAGGACAGTGTGTGTGTTCTAAAGACAGTGTGTGTTCCAGAGACAGTGTGTGTTCTAAAGACAGTGTGTGTTCTAAAGACAGTGTGTGTGTTCTAAGGACAGTGTGTGTGTTCTAAATACAGTGTGTGTGTTCTAAAGACAGTGTGTGTGTTCTAAGGACAGTGTGTGTGTTCTAAAGACAGTGTGTGTGTTCCAGAGACAGTGTGTGTTCTAAAGACAGTGTGTGTGTTCTAAAGACAGTGTGTGTGTTCCAGAGACAGTGTGTGTTCTAAAGACAGTGTGTGTTCTAAAGACAGTGTGTGTGTTCTAAGGACAGTGTGTGTGTTCTAAGGACAGTGTGTGTGTTCCAGAGACAGTGTGTGTTCTAAATACAGTGTGTGTGTTCCAAGGACAGTGTGTGTGTTCTAAGGACAGTGTGTGTGTTCTAAAGACAGTGTGTGTGTTCTAAAGACAGTGTGTGTGTTCTAAAGACAGTGTGTGTGTTCTAAGGACAGTGTGTGTGTTCTAAGGACAGTGTGTGTGTTCTAAAGACAGTGTGTGTGTTCTAAAGACAGTGTGTGTGTTCCAGAGACAGTGTGTGTGTGTGTGTGTGTGTGTGTTCTGAAGACAGTGTGTGTGTTTGAAGACAGTGTGTGTGTTCTAAGGACAGTGTGTGTGTTCTAAAGACAGTGTGTGTGTTCTAAGGACAGTGTGTGTGTTCTAAAGACAGTGTGTGTGTTCTAAAGACAGTGTGTGTGTTCTAAGGACAGTGTGTGTGTTCTAAAGACAGTGTGTGTGTGTGTGTGTGTGTGTGTGTGTGTGTGTGTGTGTGTTCTAAAGACAGTGTGTGTTCCAGAGACAGTGTGTGCTCTAAAGACAGTGAGTGTGTGTTCTAAAGACAGTGTGTGTGTGTTTGTGTGTTCTAAAGACAGTGTGTGTGTTCTAAAGACAGTGTGTGTTCCAGAGACAGTGTGTGTTCTAAAGACAGTGTGTGTGTGTGTGTTCTAAAGACAGTGTGTGTGTTCTAAAGACAGTGTGTGTGTTCTAAAGACAGTGTGTGTGTTCTAAAGACAGTGTGTGTGTGTGTGTGTGTTCTAAAGACAGTGTGTGTGTTCTAAAGACAGTGTGTGTGTGTGTTCTAAAGACAGTGTGTGTTTGTGTTTGTGTTCTAAAGACAGTGTGTGTGTGTGTGTGTTCTAAAGACAGTGTGTGTGTTCTAAAGACAGTGTGTGTGTTCTAAAGACAGTGTGTGTGTTCTAAAGACAGTGTGTGTGTTCTAAGGACAGTGTGTGTGTTCTAAAGACAGTGTGTGTGTGTGTGTTCTAAAGACAGTGTGTGTTCCAGAGACAGTGTGTGTTCTAAAGACAGTGTGTGTGTGTTCTAAAGACAGTGTGTGTGTGTTTGTGTGTTCTAAAGACAGTGTGTGTGTTCTAAAGACAGTGTGTGTTCCAGAGACAGTGTGTGTTCTAAAGACAGTGTGTGTGTGTGTGTTCTAAAGACAGTGTGTGTGTTCTAAAGACAGTGTGTGTGTTCTAAAGACAGTGTGTGTGTTCTAAAGACAGTGTGTGTGTTCTAAAGACAGTGTGTGTTTGTGTTTGTGTTCTAAAGACAGTGTGTGTGTGTGTGTGTGTGTGTGTGTTCTAAAGACAGTGTGTGTGTTCTAAAGACAGTGTGTGTGTTCTAAAGACAGTGTGTGTGTTTGTGTTCTAAAGACAGTGTGTGTGTTCTAAAGACAGTGTGTGTGTTCTAAAGACAGTGTGTGTGTGTGTGTGTTCTAAAGACAGTGTGTGTGTTCTAAAGACAGTGTGTGTGTGTGTGTGTGTTCTAAAGACAGTGTGTGTGTTCTAAAGACAGTGTGTGTGTTCTAAATACAGTGTGTGTGTGTGTGTGTGTTCTAAAGACAGTGTGTGTGTTCTAAAGACAGTGTGTGTGTGTTCTAAAGACAGTGTGTGTGTTCTAAAGACAGTGCGTGTGTGTTCTAAAGACAGTGTGTGTGTTCTAAAGACAGTGTGTGTGTTCTAAAGAGAGTGTGTGTGTGTTCTAAAGACAGTGTTTGTGTTCTAAAGACAGTGTGTGTGTGTGTGTGTGTGTATGTGTGTGTGTGTGTGTGTGTGTGTTCTAAAGACAGTGTGTGTGTTCTAAAGACAGTGTGTGTGTGTGTGTTCTAAAGACAGTGTGTGTGTGTTCTAAAGACAGTGTGTGTTCCAGAGACAGTGTGTGTTCTAAAGACAGTGTGTGTGTTCTAAAGACAGTGTGTGTGTGTGTGTGTTCTAAAGACAGTGTGTGTGTTCTAAAGACAGTGTTTGTGTGTGTGTTCTAAAGACAGTGTGTGTGTTCTAAAGACAGTGTGTGTTCCAGAGACAGTGTGTGTGTTCTAAAGACAGTGTGTGTGTTCTAAAGACAGTGTGTGTGTTCTAAAGACAGTGTTTGTGTGTGTGTTCTAAAGACAGTGTGTGTGTTCTAAAGACAGTGTGTGTGTGTGTTCTAAAGACAGTGTGTGTGTTCTAAAGACAGTGTGTATGTTCTAAAGACAGTGTGTGTGTGTGTGTTCTAAAGACAGTGTGTGTGTGTGTTTGTGTTCTAAAGACAGTGTGTGTGTTTTAAAGACAGTGTGTGTGTGTGTGTTCTAAAGACAGTGTGTGTGTTCTAAAGACAGTGTGTGTGTTCTAAAGACAGTGTGTGTGTTCTAAAGACAGTGTGTGTGTTTACATTTACATTACATTTACGTCATTTAGCAGACGCTCTTATCCAGAGCGACTTACAAATTGGTGCATACACCCTATAGCCAGTGGGATAACCACTTTACAAATTTTAAATTTTAAATTTTAATTTTAATTTAATTTTTTTTGGGGTGGGGGGGGTAGAAGGATTACTTTATCCTATCCCAGGTATTCCTTAAAGAGGTGGGGTTTCAAATGTTTCCGGAAGGTGGTGAGTGACTCCGCTGTCCTGGCGTCGTGAGGGAGCTTGTTCCACCATTGGGGTGCCAGAGCAGCGAACAGTTTTGACTGGGCTGAGCGGGAACTATGGTTCCGCAGAGGAAGGGGAGCCAGCAGGCCAGAGGTGGATGAACGCAATGCCCTCGTTTGGGTGTAGGGACTGATCAGAGCCTGAAGGTACGGAGGTGCCGTTCCCCTCACAGCTCCATAGGCAAGCACCATGGTCTTGTAACAGATGCGAGCTTCAACTGGAAGCCAGTGGAGTGTGCGGAGGAGCGGGGTGACGTGAGAGAACTTGGGAAGGTTGAACACCAGACGGGCTGCGGCATTCTGGATGAGTTGTAGGGGTTTAATGGCACAGGCAGGGAGCCCAGCCAACAGCGAGTTGCAGTAATCCAGACGGGAGATGACAAGTGCCTGGATTAGGACCTGTGCCGCTTCCTGTGTAAGGCAGGGTCGTACTCTCCGAATGTTGTAGAGCATGAACCTACAGGATCGGGTCACCGCCTTGATGTTAGCGGAGAACGACAGGGTGTTGTCCAGGGTCACGCCAAGTCTCTTCGCACTCTGGGAGGAGGACACAACGGAGTTGTCAACCGTGATGGCGAGATCATGGAACGGGCAGTCCTTCCCCGGGAGGAAGAGCAGCTCCGTCTTGCCAAGGTTCAGCTTGAGGTGGTGATCCGTCATCCATACTGATATGTCTGCCAGACATGCAGAGATGCGATTCGCCACCTGGTTATCAGAAGGGGGAAAGGAGAAGATTAGTTGTGTATCGTCAGCGTAGCAATGATAGGAGAGGCCATGTGAGGATATGACAGAGCCAATTGACTTGGTGTATAGCGAGAATAGGAGAGGGCCTAGAACTGAGCCCTGGGGGACACCAGTGGTGAGAGCACGTGGTGCGGAGACAGCTTCTCGCCACGCCACTTGGTAGGAGCGACCGGTCAGGTAGGACGCAATCCAAGAGTGAGCCGCGCCGGAGATGCCCAGCTCGGAGAGGGTGGAGAGGAGGATCTGATGGTTCACAGTATCAAAGGCAGCAGACAGGTCTAGAAGGACAAGAGCAGAGGAGAGAGAGTTAGCCTTAGCAGTGCGGAGAGCCTCCGTGACACAGAGAAGAGCAGTCTCAGTTGAATGACCAGTCCTGAAACCTGACTGGTTTGGATCAAGAAGGTCATTCTGAGAGAGATAGCAAGAGAGTTGGCTAAAGACGGCTCAATAGTTTTGGAGAGAAAAGAAAGAAGGGATACTGGTCTGTAGTTGTTGACATCAGAGGGATCGAGTGTTGGTTTTTTGAGAAGGGGTGCAACTCTCACTCTCTTGAAGACGGAAGGGACATAGCCAGCGGTCAAGGATGAGTTGATCAGCGAGGTGAGGTAGGGGAGAAGGTCACCGGAGATGGTCTGGAGAAGAGAGGAGGGGATAGGGTCAAGCGGGCAGGTTGTTGGGCGGCCTGCAGTCACAAGTCGCAAGATTTTATCTGGAGAGAGAGGGGAGAAAGAAGTCAAAGCATAGGGTAGGGCAGTGTGAGCAGGACCAGCAGTGTCATTTTACTTAACAAACGAGGATCGGATGTCGTCAACCTTCTTTTCAAAGTGGTTGACGAAGTCATCCACAGAGAGGGAGGGGGGGGGGGGGGGGGGGAGAAAGATTCAGCAGGGAGGAGAATGTGGCAAAGAGCTTCCTAGGGTTAGAGGCAGATGCTTGGAATTTAGAGTGGTAGAAAGTGGCCTTAGCAGCAGAAACAGATGAAGAAAATGTAGAGAGGAGGGAGTGAAAAGATGCCAGGTCCGCAGGGAGTTTAGTTTTCTTCCATTTCCGCTCAGCTGCCCGGAGCTCTGTTCTGTGAGCTCGCAATGAGTCATCAAGCCACGGAGCTGGAGGGGAGGACCGAGCCGGCCGGGAGGATAGGGGACATAGAGAGTCAAAGGATGCAGAAAGGGAGGAGAGGAGGGTTGAGGAGGCAGAATCAGGAGATTGGAGGGAGAAGGATTGAGCAGAGGGAAGAGATGATAGGATGGAAGAGGAGAGAGTAGCGGGAGAGAGAGAGCGAAGGTTGCGGCGGCGCATTACCATCTGTGTAGGGGCAGAGTGAGTAGTGTTGGAGGAGAGCGAGAGAGAAAAGGATACAAAGTAGTGGTCGGAGACATGGAGGGGAGTTGCAGTGAGATTAGTAGAAGAACAGCATCTAGTAAAGATGAGGTCAAGCGTATTGCCTGCCTTGTGAGTAGGGGGGGACGGTGAGAGGGTGAGGTCAAAAGAGGAGAGGAGTGGAAAGAAGGAGGCAGAGAGAAATGAGTCAAATGTAGACGTAGGGAGGTTGAAATCCCCCAAAACTGTGAGGGGTGAGCCATCCTCAGGAAAGGAGCTTATCAAGGCGTCAAGCTCATTGATGAACTCTCCAAGGGAACCTGGAGGGCGATAGATGACAAGGATATTAAGCTTAAATGGGCTAGTGACTGTGACAGCATGGAATTCAAATGAGGAGATAGACAGATGGGTTAGGGGAAAAATTGAGAATGTCCACTTGGGAGAGATGAGGATTCCTGTGCCACCACCCCGCTGACCAGATGCTCTCGGGGTATGCGAGAACACATGGTCAGACGAGGAGAGAGCAGTAGGAGTAGCAGTGTTTTCAGTGGTAATCCATGTTTCCGTCAGCGCCAAGAAGTCGAGGGACTGGAGGGTAGCATAGGCTGGGATGAAGTCTGCCTTGTTGGCAGCAGAACGGCAGTTCCAGAGGCTGCCTGAGACCTGGAACTCCAGGTGTGTGGTGCGTGCAGGTGTGTGTGTTTGTGTTCTAAAGACAGTGTGTGTGTTCTAAAGACAGTGTGTGTGTTCTAAAGACAGTGTGTGTGTGTGTGTGTGTTCTAAAGACAGTGTGTGTGTGTGTGTGTGTGTGTGTGTGTTCTAAAGACAGTGTTTGTGTTCTAAAGACAGTGTTTGTGTTCTAAAGACAGTGTGTGTGTTCTAAAGACAGTGTGTGTGTTCTAAAGACAGTGTGTGTGTGTGTGTGTTCTAAAGACAGTGTGTGTGTGTGTTCTAAAGACAGTGTGTGTGTTCTAAAGACAGTGTGTGTGTTCTAAATACAGTGTGTGTGTGTGTGGGGGTGTGTGTGTGTGTTCTAATGACAGTGTGTGTGTTCTAAAGACAGTGTGTGTGTTCTAAAGACAGTGGTTGTGTTCTACAGACAGTGTGTGTGTGTGTTCTAAAGACAGTGTGTGTGTTCTAAAGACAGTGTGTGTGTTCGAGAGACAGACAGAGATGGAGAAATCTGTGTGGATATAAGCTTTTGATCCAGGCAGGGTCAAGGAAAAGGGGGGAAATCTGATGTTAGTTTCCAGGTCCAAATGAAAAATTGGCGAGAGAATGTGACCAATTATAACAGCAGGTTCGATTACAACAGCAGGTTAAATTACAACAGCAGGTTCAATTACAACAGCATGATTGAGTGGTGGGAGGTGGATGGATTCTGCCAGGGAGAGAAAGAGAGTGGGGAAGACAGAGATAAAAAGGGAGGTATAGAGAGATGGGGTAGAGAGGGAGGGAGGGAGGGAGAGAGAGATGGGGGGATCTGGTTTTTATGTGGGTGGTGTGTATGTTCCGGTATACTCTGATTTCTACAGTGGGCAGAGGGAGGGGAAAATGTTATTCTAAAATGTATGAAATATTTTTTTCCCTCATCAAACTACACAAAATACTCCATAATGACAAAGTGAAAACAGGTTTTTAGACATTTTTGCAAATTTGTTAAAAATAAAAAAATGAAATACCTTATTTACAGAATTTGCTATGAGACTCGAAATTGAGCTCAGGTGCATCCTGTTTCCATTAATCATCCTTTAGATGTTTCTACAACTTAATTGGAGTCCACCTGTGGTAAATTCAATTGATTGGACATTATTTCGAAAGGCACACACCTGTCTATATAAGGTCCCACTGTTGACAGTGCATGTCAGAGCGAAAACCAAGCCATGAGGTCAAAGGAATTGTCCGTAGAGCTCCAAGACAGGATTGTGTCGAGGCACAAATCTGGGGAAGGGTACCAAAAAATGTCTGCAGCTTTGAAGGTCCCCAAGAACACAGTGGCCTCCATCATTCTTAAATGGAAGAAGTTTGGAAACCTGAATGGAGCAAAGTACAGAGAGATCCTTGATGAAAACCTGCTCCAGAGCGCTCAGACTGGAGCAGAGGTTCACCTTCCAACAGGACAACGACCCTAAGCACACAGCCAAGACAACGCAGGTGTGGCTTCGGGACAAGTCTCTGAATGTCCTTGAGTTGCCAAGCCAGAGCCCGGACTTGAACCCGATCTAACATCTCTGGAGAGACCTGAAAATAGCTGTGCAGCGACACTCCCCATCCAACCTGACAGAGTTTGAGAGGATCTGCAGAGAAGAATGGGAAAAACTCCCCAAATAAAGGTGTGCCAAGCTTGTAGCATCATACCGAAGAACACTCAAGGCTATAATCGCTGCCAAAGGTGCTTCAACATATTACTGAGTAAAGGGTCTGAATACTTACGTAAATGTGATATTTCCAGGGGGGGTTTTAACCTGTTTTTGCTTTGTCATTATTGGGTATTGTCTGTAGATTGATCAAGGGGAAAAAACTATTTAATCAATTTTGGGCTAGTTCCAGTATGGGCTAGTGTATATGTAGTGTATATTCCAGTATGGGCTAGTGTATATGTAGTGTATATTCCAGTATGGGCTAGTGTATATGTAGTGTGTATTCCAGTATGGGCTAGGGTATATGTAGTGTATATTCCAGCATGGGCTAGTGTATATGTAGTGTATATTCCAGTATGGGCTAGTGTATATGTAGTGTATATTCCAGTATGGGCTAGTGTATATGTAGTGTGTATCCCAGTATGGGTTAGGGTATATGTAGTGTATATTCCGGTATGGGCTAGTGTATATTACATTTTAGTCATTTAGCAGACGCTCTTATCCAGAGCGACTTACATTTTTTCATACTGGCCCCCCGTGGGAAACGAACCCACAACCCTGGCGTTGCAAACGCCATGCTCTACCAACTGAGCTACATGGGGCTAGGGGTGTAGCTACATAGTTCTTGGGGTTGAGGATTCTTTTGTAAGGGAGCTGGGCATCTGGCCATGGATATATAGTAGATACAGGAATATACACTACATATGTAGCTGTATATTCCAGTATGGGCTAGTCAAGCAGGGTTCTTCAATTCCGGTCCTGGAGGGCCGAAACACTTCTGTTTTATATTTCTACCTGGTAGTTAATTGCACTCACCTGGTGTCCCAGGTCTGAATTAGCCCCTGATTAGAAGGAGAGGATGGAAAACAGAGGTGTCTCGGCCCTCCAGGACCGGAATTGAAGAACCCTGGGCTAGTGTATATGTAGTGTGTATTCCAGTATGGGGTATATGTAGTGTTTATTCGATTATGGGCTAGTGTATATGTAGTGTATATTCCAGTATTGGCTAGTGTATATGTAGTGTATATTCCAGTATGGGCTAGGGTATATGTAGTGTATATTCCAGTATGGGCTGGGGTATATGTAGTGTATATTCTAGTATGGGCTAGTGTATATGTAGTGTATATTCCAGTATGGGCTAGTGTATATGTAGTGTATATTCCAGTATGGGCTAGGGTATATGTAGTGTATATTCCAGTATGGGCTAGTGTATATGTAGTGTATATTCCAGTATGGGCTAGGGTATATGTAGTGTATATTCCAGTATGGGCTAGGGTATATGTAGTGTATATTCCAGTATGGGCTAGGGTATATGTAGTGTATATTCCAGTATGGGCTAGGGTATATGTAGTGTATATTCCAGTATGGGCTAGTGTATATGTAGTGTGTATCCCAGTATGGGCTAGGGTATATGTAGTGTATATTCCAGTATGGGCTAGGGTATATGTAGTGTATATTCCTGTATCTACTATATATGTAGCTATATATTCCAGTATGGGCTAGTGTATATGTAGTGTGTATTCCAGTATGGGCTAGGGTATATGTAGTGTATATTCCTGTATCTACTATATATGTAGCTATATATTCCAGTATGGGCTAGGGTATATGTAGTGTGTATTCCAGTATGGGCTAGGGTATATGTAGTGTGTATTCCAGTATGGCCTAGGGTATATGTAGTGTATATTCCAATATGGGCTAGGGTATATGTAGTGTATATTCCAGTACGGGCTAGTGTATATGTAGTGTATATTCCAGTATGGGCTAGTGTATATGTAGTGTATATTCCAGTATGGGTTAGGGTGTATGTAGTGTATATTCCAGTATGGGCTAGTGTATATGTAGTGTATATTCCTGTATCTACTATATATGTAGCTTTATATTCCAGTATGGGCTAGTGTATATGTATTGTGTATTCCAGTATGGGCTAGTGTATATGTAGTGTGTATTCCAGTATGGGCTAGGGTATATGTAGTGTATATTCCAGTATGGGCTAGGGCAGGGGTGTCAAACGTCCGGCCCGCGGGCCGGATCAGGCCCGCAAACGGGTTTAATCCGGCCCGCGAGATGATTTTGTAAAGTATAAAAATGAGCTGCAATTTTTCAATAAAAGAAACTGCTGTTCCAATTGTGTCCACTGGATGGCGCAATAGCAATTGTGTTAAGCAAGCAAACTGTTTATACCGGGGCAGAGCAAATAGGTCAAGCAAGTGCAGCCAGTCCGGATGAGCTACTTTGTTTTGCCCGCGATATTTATTACGGCTTCTACTTTTAACATTATGTGCTTTGGCACCCTCATTGCCCCAATATGTCTCTGTCAAAAAAGAGAAAAGTGGACGCAGAGTGCAGAGTGTTCCAAGAAAAATTGTCATCCTTCTATGTATTCACGGAATTGAATGGGAAAGCTGTATGTTTGGTGTGTTCACAGCATGTTGCAGTGCTGAAAGAATATAACCTTCGTCGCCACTATGTGAGTCTTCATGCCGACAAATATGACAACTTTCAAGGACAGCGGAGAAGAGAGAAGGTGAATGAACTGTTGGTGGGTCTGAAGAAACAGCAGTCTGTGTTTACTCACAGCCGAGACATCAGTGACGCTGCAGTGAAAGCTAGCTACCTCATTGCTAATGAAATCGCAGTGGCTTCAAAACCATTTAGTGAGGGTGAATTTGTAAAAACATGCATGATGAAGGCAGCAGAGATTGTGTGCCCTGAAAAGCACCAGGCTTTTGCAAATATCAGCCTGACAAGAAACACAGTTGCAGACAGGATTTCCGATCTTTCAGTGGATTTGGACAGCCAGTTGAAGCAAAAAGTAAAGTCATTTATTGCGTTTTCGGTTGCAATTGATGAAAGCACGGACATTACAGATGTTGCACAACTGGCCATTTTCATCCGCGGAGTTGATGACACATTGACCGTCACCGAGGAGTTCGTGGAGTTGGTGCCGATGACAGATACAACGACAGCAGCTGATATTTTCACTGCACTCGTTGGCGCGCTGGACAGGGTTGGAGTGGACTGGTCCCGCGCTGTCAGCCTGGCTACAGATGGTGCGCCCTCAATTATCGGGAAAAAAGCAGATGTTGTGACAAAGTGCAATCTGCAAATGGAGGACGTGATTTTTGGACTTTTCACTGTATTTTGCACCAGGAGGCTTTGTGTTGCAAGTCATTAAAGATGGATAACGTCATGAATAAAACAAAGCTGCGCTCAAGGCTCACGCACAAGCACTTGAATCACATCCTGAAGTTGGCTGCCACTCAGGATGTGATGCCTGATATTGATGCGCTGGTGAAAGCTAAAAGATGCCAGGTATCAGGAGTCAAATAAACTATGCAACCCCACTTAAAGTGCTGCATGAGACACCCTGATATAGTTCTGTGATCTGTGATATACTTCTGTGAATCACTGAGGTATTGTGTGTTTGTGTGTTGTTTGTCCTCAGAATTTCAAATAACTTGAGGTGTTTTATGATTAATAGTGATGTTGTGCTTTTGGACACACTGTCCTCAGGCTCCAGCTTTATGTTTTATGTTGATAGTATTAAAACAAAGAAAACAATCTGAAGTTGTTGTTTTTAAGTTATATATACCATGATTTTACCGGTCCGGCCCACTTGGGAATAGATTTTCCTCCATGTGGCCCCTGAGCTAAAATGAGTTTGACACCCCTGTTGTAGAGCATGAACCTGCAGGATCGGGTCACCGCTTTGATGTTAGCAGAGAACGACAGGGTGTTGTCCAGGGTCACGCCAAGGCTCTTTGCACTCTGGGAGGAGGACACAATGGAATTGTCAACCGTGATGGCGAGTAAAAAAGTGAAACTAGTCAATCGTTTTTTTTTTTCCTACACTCTCTGCCATTAGTAATGTATTTGTTCCAAATCCTGCTGTGGTAGACTACAGTCTGATAAAGTTTATGTCGAGAGGAAAAAAGTATTATTATAATCAGGGGTTGGAACTGGTTCAGGGAACAGAACAGAAAACCAGAAAATAACAGAATTCTTCGAGGAACAGAACCAGAACTAAGAATGAAAGTGAGCTATACTGTTCCGGAACCATTATTTTAAAAGCATGCTAACCGGTTAATAACGTTATTTTATGTTCTGGGCATTTTTTTCCAGTCCCATAAAAAACGCAACAAAGTGCATATGCGAAGCCCTCACTGTCACTAAGAAACGTATTCCAGTGTCTGCCCGTCTGCCAGCTGAACATATTTGTGTGTGTGTAGGCTACCAGCCTCTCCCCCTCCCTCCGAAGCATGCATAGTCTACTGTAGGTACTAACGTTACAGGCATGATTCAGAAATTAGGGGGAGAGATGTTTTATTATAGAACAATGGATTAACTTTTTCAATGCTAGTTTAGGATACTATAGTTATCATGTTTCACATTGGATTTATTAACTACAAAAAGGTAAGATGTAATTTTCTGGTGCTGCTCTGCACACACAAGCTTGTTAGCTAGCTAGCTTGTTAGCTAGCTCTGGTCTAGCTCTTGAAAACTCTAGGAGCATTATGTGTAATGGAACTGAGAGTCATGATCAAGGGCTAGCTCTGGTTCAACGTTAGTTAAGCCAACTCTCTGAAGTTAAAAGACATTCAAAGTTCCTTCATAGAAGCCGCTCGTCCGTAGGTATAATTCTGTGGGCCTAATTCAGATAATGCATGTCATAACAACAAGATGCCCAGCGCTTCATGCCCAGAGCTCTCCTCAGCCGCAACATTTCATTTGCACCCTACAATACACTTGTCTGTCCAATCCATGTACATAGCTTGCTCGCTCAATTGCAAGCTGCTCTATCCATTAATTAAGTAATTAAATGTTGAGCTAAATGTGACTGACCACCTTGATTCGGTCTTATGTAGCAAAATTTGAAATTGTGTTTTTTACATTGGATAAAAGCAGAGACACAGAGCTACAAAATGGTATATCATACACTGCATTTAAGGGAACAATGGGAAAGTAATTCTGCTTTGAAAGTTGATCAACTTGTAATCTCACTTTTGAGAAAATGGCCTTTGAATGTTTTGGTACCTAGTGAAGAGCTCTTCTTTGTCTACACCCATTCAGCAACATTCACACCCTCTTAAGCTTTAGCCCCACCCATCTCGTTTCGACTCGGAGCATTCAGAGTGCACACTTGACGCTCTGGCCGATGAGTAGGGTTGAGCCGAGCGTTCTGACCTCACAACGGCAGTCAAGCACCCAAGCTAACTGGCTAACATTGGCTAGCTTGCTATTTACTTTCAGACACAACATTGGGATTATGGTTAATTGCTTACCTCTGGATAACATGAAAACAGCCTAACCAGCGCTGCTGGCAACGATGTAATTACACTTTTTTGCCGACATTTACTGACACCGGCAATATTCAACGGGTGCTGTGTGTTCGGAAATTAGTCAGTTATTCTGCACTTCTGGCATACTCAGACTGAATTTACGAATGCACCCAAAATGGTTACTTGCATAGTGGAGTCTTTTGTTAAGACATGTAGCTAGCTAGCTAGGTAAACAATGAACCTAGCTAGGTAAACAACGTGTAAGATCATACATGTCATGTAACGTTAGCTAGCGAGCCAGCCAGCTAACGTTAGCTAGTTAAACATTGAACCATAGTGCCAACTCATGTTGTTACTACTGTCGTGGAAATTCTACACCATGTCATGGAAATTACCACTATGGACACTTGAAGTCAATCTTAAATTAATCATTGTTTATTGTCAGCGCGCTGGAGAGGTTCCAACCAACCCAATGCACCATATGTTTCCTTTTTTCGACCAGGAGCTCTTCTGGGGCAGTCCCAGCAGTTGTCTTATATACGGCTATACACAGACAAGTTATATTTGCATGATTTAGCATAATTAATTAATAATTACCATTTTGTTTCAATCATGTGACCGACCAATACTGGTTCAAAAACTGTAACAGACCAATACCTCACGAGGCTTCTTCTCTCTAAGCTGAGACATCTTTCGTTCTCAAAACAAGGTTTGGGCGTACTGCCAAATTGCAGATACTGATAAGTGAGGATTTGTTCAATCAGTCACTTACATGAACACAGAAATTGGCTATTAGAACAGCACATGAATAGAACACAGAAATTAATTATTAGAAAAGCACAAACGTTACACATTTCCATCACACTACCCTGCATGAATCTGCTGGTAGCTAACCAACCAGGTTCAACGTTAACTAGCTAACATTAGGTTCTAGCTAGAAAAGCAAACGGCTCTGAGATACGAATAATAGCATCATAACTAGCTAGCAAGCCAGGCAGCTAATGCTTGCTAGTTAAACAATGAACCATAGTGCCAACTCATGATGTTACAACCCTGCATGAATCTGCTGGTAGCTAATCAACCAGGTTTTGCCTTGCAAAAGTATTCATCCCCCTTGGCGTTTTTCCTATTTTGTTGCATTACATCCTGTAATTTAAATTGATTTTAATTTGGATTTCATGTAATGGACATGCACAAAATAGTCCAAATTGGTGAAGTGGAATGAAAAAAATAACTTGTTTAAAAAAAGTCAAAAAAAGTAATAACGGAAAAGTGGTGCGTGCGTATGTATTCACCCCCTTTGCTATGAAGCCCCTAAATAAGATCTGGTGCAACCAATTCCCTTCAGAAGTCACATAATTAGTTAAATAAAGTCCATCTGTGTGCAATCTAAGTGTCACATGATCTGTCACATGATCTCAGTTTATATACACCTGTTCTGAAAGGCCCCAGAGTCTGCAACACCACTAAGCAAGGGGCACCACCAAGCAAGCGGCACCATGAAGACCAAGGAGCTCTCCGAACAGGTCAGGGACAAAGTTGTGGAGAAGTACAGATCAGGGTTGGGTTATAAAAAAATATCTGAAACTTTGAACATCCCACTGAGCACCATTAAATCCATTATTAAAAAATGGAAAGAATATGGTACCACAACAAATCTGCCAAGAGAGGGCCACCCACCAAAACTCACGGACCAGGCAAGGAGGGCATTAATCAGAGATGCAACAAAGAGACCAAAGATAACCCTGAAGGAGCTGCAAAGCTCCACATCGGAGATTGGAGTATCTGTCCATAGGACCTCTTTAAGCCGTACACTCCACAGAGCTGGGCTTTACGGAAGAATGGCCAGAAAAAAGCCATTGCTTAAAGGGGAAAATAAGCAAACACGTTTGGTGTTCGCCAAAAGGCATGTGGGAGACTCCCCAAACATATGGAAGAAGGTACTCTGGTCAGATGAGACTAAAATTTAGCTTTGTGGCCATCAAGGAAAACGCTGTGTCTGGCGCAAACCCAACACCTCTCATCACCCCGAGAACACCATCCCCACAGTGAAGCATGGTGGTGGCAGCATCATGCTGTGGGGATGTTTTTCATCGGCAAGGACTGGGAAACTGGTCAGAATTGAAGGAATGATGGATGGCGCTAAATACAGGGAAATTCTTGAGGGAAACCTGTTTCAGCCTTCCAGAGATTTGAGACTGGGACGGAGGTTCACCTTCCAGCAGGACAATGACCCTAAGCATACTGCTAAAGCAACACTCGAGTGGCTTAAGGGGAAACATTTGAATGTCTTGGAATGGCCTAGTCAAAGCCCAGACCTCAAATCAATTGAGAATCTGTGTGTGATGAGGTGGTGTTGAAGGAGTCAGGCGCAGGAGGGTAAATCACAGAATAACAGGCTTTATTCCGCAAAATACAGGTTTACGCAGAAATGTGTCAAACACACTCCAGGGCACAAAACAGGCGCACTGGAAAATACAAGGCACACAGGAAAATACTCCCATCGATACAAAATACACAAGCTCCACTGAGCTTCACTAACCTCCACAATAAACATTCACCCACACAGACAAGGAAGCAGAGGGAACACTTATTCATCGACTAATGAGGGAAGAAGGACCCGGTGTGTGTGATTGAAGACAAGACAAATGGAGTGATGATAAATGGATCGACAGTAGCTAGTAAGCCGGTAACGCCGAAACCTTCCCGAACAAGGAGGGGAGGCAGCCTCGGCGGAAGTCGTGACACTGTGGTATGACTTAAAGATTGCTGTACACCCATCCAACTTCAAGGAGCTGGAGCAGTTTTGCCTTGAAGAATGGGCAAAAATCCCTGTGGCTAGATGTGCCTAGCTTATAGAGACATACCCCAAGAGACTTGAAGCTGTAATTGCTGCAAAAGGTGGCTCTACAAAGTATTGCCTTTGGGGGGGGTGAATAGTTATGCACTCTCAAGTTTTCTGTTTTTTTTGTCTTATTTCTTGTTTGTTTCACAATAAAAAATATTTTGCATCTTCAAAGTGGTAGGCATGTTGTGTAAATCAAATGATACAAACCCCCAAAAAATCAATTTTAATTCCAGGTTGTAAGGCAACAAAATAGAAAAAAATGCCAAGGGCGGTGAATACTTTCGCAAGCCACTGTATATCAGTTATTTTTAAGTCTTGATTCGAATAGTTTATTTCTAAGAGATTGTCAGTTGGATAGGCTTTCTGCAAGGTTTTGTATATACAGTATTACCTATCATGTGTGTATCCTTGTCACGACTTCCTCCGAAGCTGCCTCCTCTGCACTGGACTGTTTGACGCTATCCAGCGTAACGTTGTACTACGGAATAAACTCTGTATTCTGTGACTTACCCTCCTGCGCCTGACTCCTTCAAATCACCTCTCACAATCCTTTTCTGAGTCAAATAGGATTCCCTTAACATTGCTCTAAATTTCGTGATATAAAACTTTTAAGTTGCATGTATTTGAAAAGGTCTACATTGGTCAGTCCAAAATTGCTTTTGAATTTTGTCTTGGAAATAATTGTATTTCCTATTACGAAGTCATCTACGGTTTCTGTGCCTTTAGTTTTCCATGTGGGCCAATTTATCGGTGAATTCTGAAAAGCTATCCAAGGATTGTTCCATAGGAGTTGTATGTTTAGGGAGTGATATTGGTTCTAGTAGTATAGGTTTCATTTTCTTCCATATTGTATTATGAAGTTGTTAATGTTCTTAGCTTTTTCTTTTGAAAATAAACTTCTGAGGGTGGACATGCGTATCTTCAATATGTACCCATTGTTCCTCTTTAGTGTATTTAACGATACGTCGCAAGTAATGTCTATTCTATTTCTGTGTATACTTTTTACTGTCAGGGAATATGTCAAATGAATGACTAACTTTGTGTTCAGATGAGGGGTGACCTTGTGTGACCTCTCTGAGAGTAATTTCGGAACCCAGAACCAGATCTTGTGTGTGCTGGCTAGCGAAGTCTGTCACAAGAGATGACTCAGAAAATAACAAATTATTCTAAAGTAAAGTAGGTAAATGGTGTTTGCTGATGTATTCCATCCCAGCATAACAGACATCATTTGATGTCGACATCCGCTGGCTATGCTAGCTGTCTTTCTTTGATCTATGTTGCTTCTGACTCACCATTATTATGATGCTGATATTCCATCCAGGGCTGTGTTGTAATGCATTGCAGGGCGGCTGAGACTATTACCATAGTATTTTATAATCTATCATATTCAAACCAGAGAGGAATCCTAAGATAAAAGACAACAGAGGACCCAGATGTTTTAAGTACTTTGTAAAGTATAGAAGTCTTTATAAAGTTGCATGGATATAAATCAGTGGAGACTGGTGGGAGGAGCTATAGGAGAATGGGCTCTGTGTAATGGCTGCAATGGAATTGATGGAACGGAGTCAAACATGTGCTTTCCATATGTTTGATATGTTTGATACCGTTCCATGTATTCCATTCCAGCCATTACAATGAGCCTGTCCTCCTATAGCTCCTCCCACCAGCCTCCACTGATTTAGATAGAAGAACTCCCCAGACTACCATTGACAACGTGTCTTGATATTACTCTGTAGCATACATATTCAATGGCTCTGTAGCCCATATTAAACATCTGATGAAAAGAGGTTATAGGAGTCTGTGTATTCTCTGCTGCTGTTGTAACTCTCCACCATTACTCAGTGCTATACAGAGCTATCTACCATAATACTACTTGTTACATATCAGTAGCTGGCCTTCATACGTCCCGTATGTCATCAATATGTCTGTTGTGCTGGACCTTAAGCTACATGGAGTCATGTGTGCTGTATCTGTGTGTGTGAGCACTTTGCCATGGTTACTGGTTCACTGCCGCTTCCTGTTGTTGTGGGTTTAAGCGTTTCTCCCTGACAAAGACAACATGGTAAAACAGGAGAGAGGGTAGCCACACAGCCTCACATATGGACATCCATCAGTCAGCTACTGTTACGGAACACTGAACTGGACCCCAACGGTCTGGGTAAGAGGTTAGGGGTCAGTGGAGGGAGGAGAGGAGGCAGGAGAGAAACCTGGGGAGTGTGTTGGGTAGCCTAAGCTTACTTAAAGAGACCTGATTAGATGTGGGAGAAATATTAGCTGGGCGTCCACTTTGAGGAAGTAAGTGTTACAAGGGAGGGAAGAGAGGAAGAGGATATGGAGGGAAGAGAGGGAGGAAGGAGAGGAGGGAGAGAAGGAAGAACAGAGAGAGGAAGGATAGGAAACAGAGGAAGAGTTAAGGGTAGGAAGGAAGGAGAAGAAGAAGTGGAAAGGGAAGAAGAAGAGTGAACGTCTCTTCCTCCTTTGTGCTGCATCTCCATGGGATTGTGGTTCCTGTGAAGCCACTAGAAGGCATGTTGTTTCTAATGTCCTCCTCCTCTCCTCCTACTCCTCTCCTGTGCTTCTCCTTTACTCTCCCCTCCTCTCCCCTCCTCTCCCCTCCTCTCCTGTCCTGTCCTCTCCCCTCCTCTTTCCTCCTCTCCTGTCCTGTCCTGTCCTGTCCTGTCCTGTCCTGTCCTGTCCTGTCCTGTCCTCTCCTCTCCTCTCCTCTCCTCTCCTCTCCTCTCCTCTCCTCTCCTCTCCTCTCCTCTCCTCTCCTCTCCTCTCCTCTCTGTCCTCTGAAACCCCACAAAACTTGGGCACACACACAAAGGGCCAATGAGCAGAGGGACCTCCTCCTCCTCCTCCTCCTCCTCACAGCCACAGTCACAGTATGGGATGGTAACATGACTCTGACCCCTACCTACCAACCAACCAGACCCAACCAGACCCATAATGGCATCAGCAGGCTGAAATCAACATCAGCTCTTACTCACTCAGGCATCGCAATGTTTAACACACGTCACTGAGAATGTAATCTTTATAATGCCAAGGTGTAAATATGGGATATTGTGTCAGTTATAAAGAATCAGGTGACAAAAAGTATGTAATGGACCAGACCGGGGTTCAAATAGTATTGTGCCATGCTGTGATTGAGTTTACCTGGGTCAATGGAGCCAATGGAATAGTTCCAAAAGTGCAAACCCTACCCATCTGACACTCCAGGCAAGGTCAAGCAAATGCCCAGTATTTAAAATGATATTTAAAATGATATTCGACCACAGGTCTGCAATGGACCAAACAGGACTGGCACAAACAAACAACCACCCAGCTCTAACTCTCCTCAACTCATCCGTTCATGGACTATGAAACCATGCATTTCTGCACTCTCCTGAGGGAGGGCTAAGATAATATTTGGCTTCATTAGCTTCGCCAGCACAATCCGTGTAAATTACATATAAACATCGCTGACAGCTTTCTCCTCTGTCTCGCACACACACACACACACACGCACACACACACACACACACACACACACACACACACACACACACACACACACACACACACACACACACACACACACACACACACAACACAAACACAAACACAAACACACACACATAAACTCGCACACATACACACGCACACACGCACACACACACACATAAACTCGCACACACACACACACAGACACACACACACATAAACTCGCACACACGCACACACACACACACATAAACTTGCACACACACACAGACACACACACACATATAAACTCGCACACACACGCACAAACACACACATAAACTCGCACACACATACACGCACACACACACCAAACAAACGTCATGTTCTGCTCTGCACAGCACTCAGTGGTTTGGTTTCAGCCACATGCTAGTGTGGTACACTACCACCCACAACCCCCAATTCTCCATCCAGCTACAAAGCTCCTTTTGTTTGGTTGCACTCAAGGAAAATGGGAATGCATGCAAACCTTCTCGTAGCTAAGTCAACCAAGAATGGCTGCCTGCAACCAATAGTGGGATTTTCCTCAACATTTTCCCACATCTGGAAACAGTTGGCCATACATCCTCCCTACTCTGGCACACACAAACACATGCTGGCATGCACACACACACACACACACACACACACACACACACACACACACACACACACTGATTCCAGTTTTCCTATATGGTACATTAACTGGGTTAACTAGGCCCCGATCCTCCCATTGGTCAGATTATGTCCTCTATCTTCCTATCAGTGCTAACACTGCAGATATGGGGAGGTGGTTCATTATCTGCTAACCACCAAGCTTCAGGAAGCTTCAGGAAGCTTCGGGTGACTCCCATCAGATTACACACCTGCTCATGATCTAAAACAAGGTCAGATAGGTATATTTTAGGTACAGCTACAAGCAGGGATGTAATGGAGGGTAAACACGTGAACGTAGTACAAGACGTGTATACAAGACAAGTGGGTGGCAGAAATTAAGTCTTAAGAATAGTATTTCTCAACAGGCCAGGCAACCTTTATGAAGTGATTGAGTGGTCAACCAACTTGTTTTTTAATGTCACTGAGAGGACACCTGAAACCCTACAACCCTGGGTACTGGAACAAGGAGCAGACCAGAACATGAACGTTTGTTTTCCAGGCGGGGTCAAATGGTTGGATGAAGCTAGACAGGTTAGGTGAGGCAGTTGTCTATGACACTGTGTTCCACAGACAACTGCCAGGCGACACAGAGACTGACAGCAATGGACAGAGGCAGTCTGTCAGGTCTTACCTGCTCTGTCTCGTCCTTCTTTTCTCTCCAGGTTGTCTTGGGAGGGGGACCCCTGCTCCCAGTCCTCTAGCCCAGCCGGGTCCCACTGTCCTGGACCTGGACCTGAACCTGCTACTCCCCTCTTCTCCCCTTGGCTCCCTGCAGGCTCTGCTGCTGCCTCACTGTTCTCTGCAAGCTGGACATGGAGAGAGACACGGTCAGGAGGATCCCTCCAAAAGAAGACTTGACAGCTAGCTTGGTCCCAGATGTTGTCATGCCAACATTTGACATCCATCATAGGAGTTGGCTATGCAGAACAAACATATCTGGGACCAGGCTGGAAAATAATTGAAAGACTGTAAAAATATGTACATTGAGATTTTACTGTCACCTGGCGATCAATGATGACTGTACAAAGTGCATTAAAACACATATCCCTATTCAATCCTGAACTTGTTGAACCTAAGGAAAGTATTTTCTAAGGCCCATTATAATTGGTCCTGGCAGATCATATTGAAGGTTAATGGAGATGGACGCAGTGAATTATCACAGAGAGAGGAGGAGGTGTTGGAAAAGGGGAGCGAGAGAAGAGGGGTAGAGTGATACAGAGAGAGGAGGAGAGAGAAATAGGGAGAGTGAGGGGGAGAGACAGAAGGAGAGAGAGAGAGAGAGAGAGAGAGAGAGAGAGAGAGAGAGAGAGAGAGAGAGAGAGAGAGAGAGAGAGAGAGAGAGAGAGAGAGAGAGAGAGAGAGAGAGAGGGGGAGGAGAAGATAGAGGGATCATAATCATTGATGTTGTAGTTTTTAGTGCCATCTCCAGGGGAGGAAATCATTTATCTGAATAGATAGATAGCCACTTTGTGTTCAGAGAGAAAGCCATTGGTCTGATGTCCCTGTTGCCTCCTGCTCTGTTCACAATCTGATGAAGGCAGCTTGCTGTCCAAAACTGTTGGCACCCTTGATAAAGGTGAGCAAAAAAGACTCTATAAAATAAATAATACATATACTGAGGTATATTGTATGCTCCATTTTTAAAAATTAACATATGGAAATTGTTCTGTTTAGGGCTGTAAAACTATTTAAAAAATATATCGGGTTAATCGCATGATTTGCTGTGATTAAATGCGATTAATCACAAATTCTGAATTTGCTCAAATTAAGCTGTAATTGAAGATTTTTCATACAAAAAACATTACAAGAATATTGACGTCTTGATTTTATCTAAAGTAATGTTTAGCAAAATTAGGTTAATTAAGAAAGAACACTGTCTTTAACCTCCATGTCAACTTGTTTTTTCATTGCATTGTTGTTTTTAGCTGTATAGATTATGTATTTGGATGTTTTCTGTGTATTTTCAATGCTTTCAGTCAATGTGATTAATCACAATAAAAAAAAGAGTCCACTAAAATGACAAAAAGTTAACTTGAGTTAACTGATTAACTCTGACAGCCCTAATTATTTTATATATTATTTTATACTAATACTAATAATTATTCATATGCGCTTATGGACTGCCCTCTTCAATTCAAACCACAGGTTTTCAATAGGGTTCAAGTCCGAAGACTGAAATGGCCATTGCAAAATTTAGATTTTGTGGTCAATTAACCATTTCTTTGTAGGTTTTGATGTGTGCTTGGTGATATTGTCTTGCTGGAAGATCCACTTGTGGCCAAGCTTCAGCCTCCTGGCAGAGGCAACCAGGTATTCTGCTAAAATGTCCTGGTAGAGTTCATGACGATGCCGTTGATCTTAACAATGGCCCCAGGACCAGCGGAAGCAAAACAGCCCCATAACATCAAATATCCACCAGTAAGTTATTTTATGCATATTCATTCTTCTTTCAATGCCAAACCCAAAGACCTCTATTTGTCTCATGTGACCATAGCAGCTGGTTCCAAGCCATTTAGCAAGCCCCAAGTGTTTACATTTGTTGGTTACTGTCAATGAAGGCTTTTGTCTAGCAACCCTTGTGAAGTGCCGTTTGGCATGGAGGTCGCGTCTAATTAAGAGACTTGGTGACTCCAAGATGCGACCAAGTTCTGTAATTCTCCAACTGTGGCCCCTGGACTTTTCTATGCCCCTAGAACCATCTTCCTCACTGTGCGTGGGGAAGATACAGATGCATCCTCTACCCGGCAAGTTTACCACAGTTCCAGTGGTTTTAAACTTCTTAATTATTGCCCTAATAGTGGTATGTGGTATATTTAATGTATTTAGGTATTGTTTTATACCTATTGCCTGGTTTATGAAGGTCAACAACCAATTGTCTCTTTTCCTTTCCCCATTGTGATGGATAACAAATGGATTTCACGTGTGTTACCTCATTTTTATACCACAGTGAAACAGGAAGCCATGGAATGCCACAATACAGTTCCTTAGGCTGAGATGAACTTAAAAAAAGTAGAATGTTAACCCTAAAAGCACCAGAATATTCCAACCACTAAAAGTACCAACAGGGGCCATTTTTTAAAGGGACATAATGGCAAAAATACACTTTCTGTCAAACAGTAACATTTTATTTTATTTTATTAACCTTTTGTAACACAAGTAAATTGTTTTAATTTCCCAAAGTAAGCATATACAGTTCCTTGCTAAAGTATTCATACCCCTTGGACTTCTTCACATTTCATTGTGTTACACAGCGGGATTAAAATGGATTTCATTGTCATTCTTTGTCTACAATCTACACAACATACTCTAATGTCAAAGTGGAAGATTTTGTTTTACATTTTTGAAAGATTACTAGAAATTAAATAACTACACTGAACAAAAATATAAATGCAACATGTAACAATTTCAATTTTTTTACTGAGTTACAGTTCATATAAGGAAATAAGTCAATATAAATTAATTAATTAGGCCCTAATCTATGGATTTCACATGACTGAGAATACAGATACGCATCTGTTGGTCACAGATACTTATTTTTTTAAGGTAGAGGCGTTGATCAGAAAACCAGTCAGTATCTGATGTGACCACTAGCCTCATGCAGCGCAACATCTTCTTCGCATAGAGTTGATCAGGCTGTTGATTATGGCCTGTTGAATGTTGTCCCACTCCTCTTCAATGACTGTGCGAAGTTGCTGGATTTTGGCGGGAACTGGAACACGCTGTCGTACACGTTGATCCAGAGCTTCCAAAACATGCTCAATGGGTGACATTTTCAGCTTCCAGTAATTGTGTACAGATCCCTGCGAAATGGGGCCGTGCATTGTCATGCTGAAATATAAGGTGATGGCAGCGGGTAAATGGCATGACAATGGGTCTCAGGATCTCGTCACGGTATCTCTGTGCGTTCAAATTGCCATCGATAAAATGCAATTGTGTTCGTTGTCCGTAGCTTATGCCTGCCAATACCATAACCCCACCGCCACCATGGGGCACTCTGTTCACAAAGTTGACATCAGCAAACCCCTCACCCACACTTCGCCATACACACTGTTTGCCATCTGCCCGGTACAGTTGAAACCAGGATTCATCCGTGAAGAGCACACTTCTCCAGCATGCCAGTGACCATCGAAGGTGAGTATTTGCCCACTGAAGTTGGTTATGACGCCGAAATGCAGTCAGGTCAAGACCCTGGTGAGGACGACGAGCATGCAGATTAGCTTCCCTGAGACGGTTTCTGACAGGTTGTGCAGAAATTATTCGGTTGTGCAAACCCACAGTTTCATCAGCTGTCCGGGTGGCTGGTCTCAGACGATCCCGCAGGTGAAGAAGCCGGATGTGGAGGTCCTGGGCTGGCATGGTTACACGTGGTCTGCAGTTGTGAGGCCGGTTGGGCGTACTGCCAAATTCTCTAAAATGACATTGGAGGCGGCTTATGGTAGAGAAATTAACATTCAATTCTCTGCAGTCAGCATGCCAAATGTACGCTCCCTCAAAACCTGAGACATCTGTGGGATTGTGTTTTTTTTTTTTTTGTCATTTTAGCAGACGCTCTTATCCAGAGCGACTTACAGTTAGTGAGCGCATACATTTTTTCATACGGGGCCCCCGTGGGAAACGAACCCACAACCCTGGCATTGCAAGCGCCATGCTCTACCAACTGAGTTACACAGGGCCCTTGGACTTTTGTGTGACAAACCTGCACATTTTAGAGTTGCCTTTTATTGTTCCCAGCACAAGGTGCACATGTGTAATGATCATGCTGTTTAATCAGCTTCTTGATATGCCACACCTGTCAGGTGGATGGATTATCTTGGCAAAGTAGAAATGCTCACTAACAGGGATGTAAACAAATGTGTTCTGAAAATTTGAGAGAAATGCGCTTTTTGAGCATGTGGAAAGTTTCTAGGATCTTTTATTTCAGCTCATGAAACATGGGACCAACACTTTACATGTTGCATTTATATTTTTGTTCAGTGTATATAGTATTTTTTGTTAATCTTTATCAAGGGTGACAATCATTTTGGAGGTGACTGTATCGCGTCGGAGTTACAGTGTGCAGCTAACTCCTTTTCCTTCTTCTGCTCACTGTCTGCCTTGTTAGCGTCACAAGACTATTTCTGGACTTCAGTTCCACCCTCATAAAATAGTACTTGATAAAGCTGTGAGGGGAAAACTTAAAGAAGTGTCCACTCCACTTGGCCGGTTGATGTATCCGGAATGACTTTATCAAGAGGACATCTAGTTTGAATGTAGCCAATTGTAATAAATGGTGCCATTGAAAAAAAAAAAAAAGGTTTTTAAAGATATACAAACCAACAATCTTATGTGGTCTTTGAGGGCTTATACAGGTGGGTAATTATTGTGGTTTTAAAAAGAAACCATCAACAAATCCCATTCCTTGATTCAATCTCAATGGAACCTTCTCTTTTGATTTACTGTGGCAGATTTTTCGACTGCGGTGTAACAAAGTTTTGATATAATTTAGTGTCTGACAGGTTTCTATGTAGAGACCTACAGCAGTTGTGTGTTTAGGTGTGCTAGGTGTGTCAGAGAGAGAGATAGGGGGGAGGGAGGGAAAGAGAGAGCAGTGGAAGGATAGAGAGGGGGAGGGATAGAGCGAGGGAGCGGGAGGGTTAGAGAGAGAGACAGTGAAAGACTAAAGAGAGAGAGGAGGTAGACATTAGGCCCTCATGAGTTTGTTTATGGTGAGATGTCTTAATCAGTGCTTGTCCACTTTCTGTGTCTGAGACACATGCAAGATTCCTCCCAACCAGAGAGACCAGAACAACTATCGCTTTATTTCTGTATCACTCTCTCTCTCTCTCTTTATCTTACTCTCTCTCTCTCTCTTCTCTCTCTCTCTCTCTCTTCTCTCTCTTACTGTCTCTTTCCCTCTCTCTCTCTCCCTCTTCTCTCTCTCTCTCTCTCTCTCTCACTCTCTCTCTTCTCTCTCTCTCTCTCTCTCTCTCTTTCTCTCTCTCTCTGTCTCTCTCTCTCTCTCTCTCCTTCTTCTCTCTCTCTCTTCTCTCTCTTTCTGTCCCTTTCCCCCCCTCTCTCTCTCTCTCTCTCTCTCTCTCTCTCTCTCTCTCTCTCTTCTCTCTCTCTTTCTCTCTCCCTCTCTCTCTCTCTCTCCCCCTCTTCTCACTCTCTCTTCTCTCTCTTTCTGTCCCTTTCCCCTCTCTCTCTCTCTCCCCCCCTCTTCTCTCTCACCCCCTCTTATGTCTCTCTCTCTCACTCTCACTCTCTTTCTCTCTCCCCCTCTACTCTCTCTCTCTCTCTCTCTCCCTCTCTCACTCTCTCTCTCTCTCTCTCTCTCTCTCTCTCTCTCTCTCTCTCTCTCTCTCTTCTCTCTCTTTCTGTCCCTTTTCTCTCTCTCTGTTTGTTTGACTAGAGTTATGATATGTGACTAATTTTAGCTTGGTGTTCCTGTTGAGAATGTAATATTACTGATGTCATTGACTGATCTTGATGGGGTCACACACACAATCTCATCTGTGGAATATGTTTGTAAACAGTCCATCTGATGTTGTCTGAGTTGATCTCTATACATATGAGGGTTAGGAGTCTTGCCAATATGGTTCCTGGAAACTCTGGACACTTCATAGCCAATAGTATTGTTATAAATAAAGTCTACACTGTTGTCTCCTTTCACATGAACAGGGGTTTTATGTTCCTGATATGAAAGCAGTGAGGTCTTCATCTTTACTGTCTGTTGATGAACTTGTATGACCTAGTCGGTCATTTTAAGATAGAACAACAGATATTTCCAAAGCCATAAGAAACAAATAACCCATTATAATTGTGCTCTGCTGGACTAAAACACATCTATTTCATACATTTCTATTCTACCTTATCTCTAGGATGCGAAGAGAATGTGAAGAGACTAATGCAACAAAATAAATTACGATTAATTTGGCTCCCGAGTGGCACAGCGGTCTAAGGCACTGCATCTCAGTGCTAGAGGCATCCATACAGACCCTGGTTCGATTCCAGGCTATATCACAATCTGGCCGTGATTGGGAGTCCTATAGGGCGGCGCACTATTGGCCCAGCGTCGTCCGGGTTTGGCCGGGGTAGGCTGTTATTGTAAATAAGAATTTGTTCTTAACTGACTTGCCTAGTTAAATAAAGGTTAAATAAAAAAATTAACAACTTTGCCACCAATCAAAACTTTATGTCACTCACCCACTGTTGATTGGGCAATGCCAAGGAAGTCAGCATTTCAGCCATAGCACCCAGCATCTGGTCTGTCCGTCCCTGGTTCTTCTGAAGAGCTTTCATCCTTCCTTCAAAACCTATCTTATTCTACTCACTCTCTTTCTTCCTTCCTGAAAGTCCACGCTCCGTTTGTTGTTGCCGATCTCTCTCCTCAGTTATTCTCTCTTATTTCTCTCCTCCTCTCCTCCACAGTCTGTCACACCTTCTCTCCTCCTCTCCTCCACTATTCCTTCTATTTTATCTTCCTCCTCTCCTCTCCTCTCCTCTCCTCTCCTCTCCTCTCCTCTCCTCTCCTCTCCTCTCCTCTCCTCTCCTCTCCTCTCCTCTCCTCTCCTCTCCTCTCCTCTCCTCTCCTCTCCTCTCCTAAAGCACGGTGCCAGAGTTTGGAGACTCAGCCTTGTTTTGTCCTGGTCTGAGCCACAGGAACTCACTCTCACACAAACTATGCATGCCCACACAGAGTATACAGAGGTGCCGGTGCATTAAGTCTGACACCAACAGGCTCTTGAACAGCTTCTATCCCCACGCAATACGACTGTTAAATAGCTAACAAAATTGCTACATGGACTGAGTTTTTCCTTGTATCTTTATTGACCTTTCATTTCAATATTTGTACTGTCTCTATGCACACTCACAGGGCCCTACACACACACTGTCACTCCAACACACACACAAACACTCACTCCATCATTCGCTCACTCACACATAATATGCACATACATTTATACTGACTCTACACACCCACACACACACACTCACATGCAAGCTGCTGCTACTCTGTTTATCTTATATCCTGTTGCCTAGTCCCCTTACCCCTATACATATCTACCTCCATCACTCCAGTATCCCTGCACATGTAAATATGGTATTGGAACTGACTTTTTAAAAATGTCCTGTAAATAGGCTTCTTAACAGCTTCTACCCCCAAGCCATAAGACTCCTGAATATCTAATCAAATGGCTACCCAGACTATTTGCATTGTCCCCCCCACCCCTCTCTGTTTAGTATCTATGCATAGGTACTTTAACTCTAACTACATGTACATATTACCTCAATTACCTCGACTAACCTGTGCCCCCGCACATTGACTCTGTACCGGTACCCCCTGTATATAGCCTCGCTACTGTTATTTTACTGCTGCTCTTTAATTATTATTATAATTTTTTTTTTACTTATCTGTTTTTTACTTAACACTTATTTTTCTTAAAACTGCATTGTTGGTTAAGGGCTTGTAAGTAAGCATTTCACTGTAAGGTCTACACCTGTAGTATTCGGCGCATGTGACAAATACATTTGATTTGATTTGATTTATAGTATGCTTACTTACTTTATTGTGTATTTCATATTTCTTATTCTTATTTCTCGTGTGTTTTTTTCTACTAATACATTGTTATTGATTATTGCATTGCTGGGTTTTGAGTTTGCAAGAAAGGCATTTCACTGTACATGTGCATGTGACATTAAAACTTGAAACTTGAAACACACACACTCAGTAAACACAGACACCCACAAACACAATACACAAACCCACTCAGACACACACACCACACACGCACCTACACACACGCACACACATGCACACACATACAGTCGTGGTCAAAAGTTTTGAGAATGACACAAATATTAATTTTCACAGTCTGCTGCCTCAGTTTTTATAATGGTAATTTGCATATAATCCAGAATGTTATGAAGAGTGATCAGATGAATTGCAATTAATTGCAAAGTCCCTCTTTGCCATGAAAATGAACTTAATCCCAAAAAAACAATTTCCACTGCATTTCAGCCCTGCCACAAAAGGACCAGCTGACATCATGCCAGTGATTCTCTCGTTAACACAGGTGATAGTGTTGATGAGGACAAGGCTGGAGATCACTCTGTCATGCTGATTGAGTTAGAATAACAGACTGGAAGCTTTAAAAGGAGGGTGGTGCTCGAAATCATTGTTCTTCCTCTGTTAACCATGGTTACCTGCAAGGAAACACGTGCCATCATCATTGCTTTGCACAAAAAGGGCTTCACAGGCAAGGATATTGCTGCTAGTAAGATTGCACCTAAATCAACCATTTATCGGCTCATCAAGAACTTCAAGGAGAGAGGTTCAATTGTTGTGAAGAAGGCTTCAGGGCGCCCAAGAAAGTCCAGCAAGCGCCAGGACCGTCTCCAAAAGTTGCAGGATCGGGGCACCACCAGCACAGAGATTGCTCAGGAATGGCAGCAGGCAGGTGTGAGTGCATCTGCATGCACAGTGAGGCAAAGACTTTTGGAGGATGGCCTGGTGTCAAGAAGGGCAGCGAGGAAGCCACTTCTCTCCAGGAAAAACATCAGGGACAGACTGATATTCTGCAAAAGGTACAGGGATTGGACTGCTGAGGACTGGGGTAAAGTCATTTTCTCTGAGGAATCCCCTTTCCGATTGTTTGGGGCATCCGGAAAAAAGCTTGTCCGGAGAAGACAAGGTGAGCGCTACCATCAGTCCTGTGTCATGCCAACAGTAAAGCATCCTGAGACCATTCATGTGTGGGGTTGCTTCTCAGCCAAGGGAGTGGGCTCACTCACAATTTTGCTAAGAACACAGCCATGAATAAAGAATGGTACCAACACATCCTCCGAGAGAAACTTCTCCCAACCATCCAAGAACAGTTTGGTGACGACCAATGCCTTTTCCAGCATGATGGAGCACCTTGCCATAAGGCAAAAGTGATAACTAAGTGGCTCGGGGAACAAAACATCAACATTTTGGGTCCATGGCCAGGAAACTCCCCAGACCTTAATCCCATTGAGAATTTGTGGTCAATCCTCAAGAGGCGTGTAGACAAACAAAACCCCACAAATTCTGACAAATTCCAAGCATTGATTATGCAAGAATGGGCTGCCATCAGTCAGGATGTGACCCAGAAGTTAATTGACAGCATGCCAGGGCAGATTGCAGAGGTCTTGAAAAAGAAGGGTCAACACTGCATGTCAAGGATTCTGCCGAGGCTGCTCCTCCTCCTTGCTCGAGCAGGCTTCGGCGTTCGTCGTCCCCGGAGTACTAGCTACTGCGGTTCGATGTTATCGGTGTTTGTTTAGTTTTGTCTGTATTGTTTACACCTGTTCGTCATTATGTTAATTGTTTCCCTTATAATTACCCCTGTCTCTCATCTGTACTTTGTGTGTGATTGTTTTCCCCTTCACGGTTTTCTATTTTGTGAGCGGGTTATTTCCTCCCTGCGTGGAGTTATTTTCTGTGTCCTTTTGGATCCTTTTCATATTAAAAGTACGTATCCGAGAGTTCTGTGTCCTGCGCCTGACTTCGTTTACCACATCTCACAGACAGGCGTGACAGAATCACACACCTTATCATGGAGTCAGCAGGAGCGACGGCACCGACTGGATCACTCGAGGAGCACGTCCTACAACAGGCAGCGATGCTCCAAAATCTTGGTGCCGCTATGGATAACGTTATGAACCCTTTGGGACGATGGGAGAGAGGAGGTTTGCCCACACCTCCTCCAACGATACCACCACCATCGGCTACTCCTATCGTCTCACATCCAGAGTCCAGTGGGATTCGGCTCTCGCTCCCGAGGGCTTATGATGGCACCGCAGCCGGGTGTCAGGGTTTCCTGCTCCAGGTGGAACTTTACCTGGCAACCATTCACCCGGCACCCTCGGGATACGAGAGCGTGTCCGCCCTCATCTCCTGTCTGTCCGGCAAGGCACTGGAGTGGGCCAACGCCGAGTGGGGAGGGATAGACGCCGCTACTGTGAACTATGCGGAGTTCACCCGCCACTTCAGGGCAGTGTTCGATCATCCCCCGGAGGGGAAGGCGGCGGGTGAGCGTCTATTCCACCTCAGACAGGGGAGGAGGAGCGCGCAGGAATTCGCACTGGACTTCCGGACTCTGGCTGCCAATTCGGGATGGAATGAGAGGGCCCTCATCGACCACTACAGATGCAGCCTGAGGGAGGACGTTCGTCGAGAGCTGGCCTGCAGGGACACCAACCTAAGCTTCGATCAGCTGGTGGACATGTCGATTCGCTTGGATACCCTGTTGGCTACCCGCGGACGTCCAGCGCTGGGGCCGTCCATTCCATCCCCCAGCACCTCCGAGCCGAGCCCTATGGAGCTCGGGGGTGCTGGTAGTAGCCCCTGCACCAACTGTGGCCGCCGAGGACACATGGCTGTTCGGTGCTGGGGAGGGTCTCTTCGGATTCGAGGCAGCAGGCAGCGCACTGATGAGTCATTCCCGGTGAGTAAGGTCCCAACTCACTCAGAGCTCTCTGCTGTTCATATGTGTATCCAAGTGATGTTTCCAGAAGTTTCTTCTTACTCCCAGCATAAGGCGCTAGTCGATTCAGGCGCAGCTGGGAATTTTATCGATCGCCATTTCTCATATAAGTTAGGGATCCCTTTATTACCAGTCGATGTGCCCTTCCCTATCCATGCCCTAGATAGCCGGCCTTTGGGGTCGGGATTGATTAGGGAGGTCACAGCGCCACTGAAGATGAAAACGCAGAAGGGTCATGAGGAGACTATACAGTTGTACTTAATTGACTCTCCTGCGTTTTCAGTGGTGTTGGGACTTCCCTGGTTAATATCTCATGACCCCAAAATTTCATGGCAACAGAGGGCTCTCAAGGGATGGTCTGATCAGTGTGTGGGGCGGTGTGTAGGTGTTTCCGTAGGGGCAACGACGGTGGAGAGTCCGAACCAAATGCCCACAATGCACATTCCTCCTGAGTATGCCGATTTGGCAAGCACCTTCTGTAAGAAGAAGGCGACTCAATTACCACCTCATCGACAGGGGGATTGTGCGATAGACCTCCAGGTTGGCGCGGCGCTCCCTCGCAGCCATGTGTATCCTCTGTCTCAGGAGGAGACGGCTGCTATGGAGACATACGTCGCCGAATCCTTGAGACAGGGATACATACGGCCTTCCACTTCTCCTGCGTCCTCAAGTTTCTTTTTTGTGAAGAAGAAGGATGGGGGTTTACGCCCGTGTATTGATTACCGTGGTCTCAATCAGATCACTATTAAATACAGCTATCCTCTCCCTCTGATTGCTAGTATGACGGAGTCATTACACGGGGCGCGCTTCTTCACAAAATTGGATCTCAGGAGCGCTTACAACCTGGTGCGCATTCGGGAGGGAGATGAGTGGAAACAGCCTTCAGTACCACCTCGGGTCACTATGAGTACCTCGTCATGCCATACGGTCTAATGAATGCTCCTTCAGTCTTCCAATCATTTGTAGACAAGTTTTTCCGGGATTTGCATGGACAGGGGGTAGTGGTGTATATTGATGACATTCTGATATACTCCGCTACACGTACCGAGCATGTGTCCCTGGAACGTCGGGTGCTGGGTAGACTGTTGGAGCATGATCTGTATGTGAAGGCAGAGAAATGTCTGTTTTTCCAGGAGTCCATCTCCTTCCTGGGACACTGGTTGTCTGCGTCAGGGGTGGAGATGGAGATTGACCGCGTTTCAGCCGTGCGTAATTGGCAGACTCCAACTACAGTAAAGGAGGTGCAGCGGTTTTTGGTTTTTGCCAATTACTACCGGAGGTTTATCCAGGGTTTTGGACAGGTAGCGGCTCCCATTACCTCCCTGCTAAAAGGGGGCCCGGTGCGTATGCAGTGGTCGGCTGAGGCGGACAGGGCGTTTAGTCATTTGAAGGACCTGTTCACCTCCGGTGCTGGCACATCCGGATCCCTCTTTGGCGTTCCAAGTCGAGGTGGATGCGTCCGAGGCGGGGATCGGTGCTATACTGTCTCAGCGCTCGGGCACGCCTCCAAAACTCCGCCCCTGTGCTTTCTATTCTAAGAAGCTCAGTCCGGCGGAGCGCAATTATGATGTGGGGGACAGGGAGCTACTAGCTGTGGTCCAGGCCCTGAAGGTGTGGAGACATTGGCTTGAGGGGGCTAACCACCTTTTTCTCATTCTGACTGACCATCGTAACCTGGAGTACATCCGGGCAGCGAAGAGACTGAACCCTCGTCAGGCTAGGTGGGCCATGTTTCTGGCCCTGTTTGTCTTTAAGATCACGTACAGTGGGGAAAAAAAGTATTTAGTCAGCCACCAATTGTGCAAGTTCTCCCACTTAAAAAGATGAGAGAGGTCTGTAATTTTCATCATAGGTACAGGTCAACTATGACAGACAAATTGAGAAAAAAAAATCCTAAAAATCACATTGTAGGATTTTTTATGAATTTATTTGCAAATTATGGTGGAAAATAAGTATTTGGTCACCTACAAACAAGCAAGATTTCTGGCTATCACAGACCTGTAACTTCTTTTTTAAGAGGCTCCTCTGTCCTCCACTCGTTACCTGTATTAATGGCACCTGTTTGAACTTGTTGTCAGTATAAAAGACACCTGTCCACAACCTCAAACAGTCACACTCCAAACTCCACTATGGCCAAGACCAAAGAGCTGTCAAAGGACACCAGAAACAAAATTGTAGACCTGCACCAGGCTGGGAAGACTGAATCTGCAATAGGTAAGCAGCTTGGTTTGAAGAAATCAACTGTGGGAGCAATTATTAGGAAATGGAAGACATACAAGACCACTGATAATCTCCCTCGATCTGGGGCTCCACGCAAGATCTCACCCCGTGGGGTCAAAATGATCACAAGAACAGTGAGCAAAAATCCCAGAACCACACGGGGGGACCTAATGAATGACCTGCAGAGAGCTGGGACCAAAGTAACAAAGTCTACCATCAGTAACACACTACGCCGCCAGGGACTCAAATCCTGCAGTGCCAGACGTGTCCCCCTGCTTAAGCCAGTACATGTCCAGGCCCGTCTGAAGTTTGCTAGAGTGCATTTGGATTATCCAGAAGAGGATTGGGAGAATGTCATATGGTCAGATGAAACCAAAATATAACTTTTTGGTAAAAACTCAACTCGTCATGTTTGGAGGACAAAGAATGCTGAGTTGCATCCAAAGAACACCATACCTACTGTGAAGCATGGGGGTGGAAACATCATGCTTTGGGGCTGTTTTTCTGCAAAGGGACCAGGACGACTGATCTGTGTAAAGGAAAGAATGAATGGGGCCATGTATCGTGAGATTTTGAGTGAAAACCTCCTTCCATCAGCAAGGGCATTGAAGATGAAACGTGGCTGGGTCTTTCAGCATGACAATGATCCCAAACACACCGCCCGGGCAACGAAGGAGTGGCTTCGTAAGAAGCATTTCAAGGTCCTGGAGTGGCCTAGCCAGTCTCCAGATCTCAACCCCATAGAAAATCTTTGGAGGGAGTTGAAAGTCCGTGTTGCCCAGCGACAGCCCCAAAACATCACTGCTCTAGAGGAGATCTGCATGGAGGAATGGGCCAAAATACCAGCAACAGTGTGTGAAAACCTTGTGAAGACTTACAGAAAACGTTTGACCTGTGTCATTGCCAACAAAGGGTATATAACAAAGTATTGAGAAACTTTTGTTATTGACCAAATACTTATTTTCCACCATAATTTGCAAATAAATTCATAAAAAATCCTACAATGTGATTTTCTGGATTTTTTTTTTCTCATTTTGTCTGTCATAGTTGACGTGTACCTATGATGAAAATTACAGACCTCTCTCATCTTTTTAAGTGGGAGAACTTGCACAATTGTTGGCTGACTAAATACTTATTTTCCCCACTGTATATCCCCGGGTCACAGAACGTTAAGGCATACGCCCTGTCCTGACGATATGACACAGAGGAGAGGTCCATTGAGCCCACTCCCATACTACCGGAGTCTTGTCTCGTGGCACCGGTGGTGTGGGAGGTCGACACGGAAATCGAGCGGGCGTTACGTACCGACCCTTCTCCCCCAGAGTGTCCAGAGGGACGGAGGTACGTGCCGCTCGAGGTCCGTGACCGACTGATTTTTTGGACTCACACGTCACCCTCCTCTGGTCATCCTGGTATTGGTCGAACGGTGCACTGTCTTAGCGGGAAGTACTGGTGGCCCACCTTAGCTAAGGACGTGAGAGTTTACGTTTCTTCCTGCTCGGTGTGCGCCCAGTGTAAGGCGCCTAGACATCTGCCCAGGGGAAGTTACAACCTCTCCCCGTTCCACAACGGCCGTGGTCTCACCTGTCGGTGGATTTTGTCACGGACCTTCCCCCCTCCCAGGGGAATACCACAATCTTGGTCGTTGTGGATCGGTTTTCTAAGGCCTGCCGTCTCATCCCTATGCCAGGTCTTCCTACAGCCCTACAAACGGCCGAAGCCCTGTTTACTCACGTTTTCCGGCACTACGGGGTGCCTGAGGATATAGTGTCTGATCGGGGTCCCCAGTTCACCTCTAGAGTGTGGAGGGCGTTTATGGAACGTTTGGGGGTCTCGATCAGCCTTACCTCGGGTTTTCACCCTGAGAGTAATGGGCAGGTGGAGAGAGTAAACCAAGATGTGGGTAGGTTTCTGAGGTCCTACTGCCAGGACCGGCAGGAGGAGTGGTCGGGGTATATTCCCTGGGCAGAGATAGCCCAAAACTCACTCCGCCACTCCTCCACTAATCTCACTCCTTTCCAGTGTGTGTTGGGCTATCAGCCGGTTCTGGCACCCTGGTATCAGAGCCAGATCGAGGCTCCTGCGGTGTATGAATGGATTCGGCGCTCAGAGGAGACATGGAACGCTGCGCACGTCCATCTGCAGCGGGCCATCAGACGGCAAAAGGCGAGCGCCGATCGCCACCGCAGTGAGGGTCCGGTTTATGCACCGGGAGATCGGGTCTGGCTCTCGACCAGAAACCTGCCCCTTCACCTGCCCTGCCGGAAGCTGGGCCGGCGGTTTGTGGGGCCATTTAAAGTCCTGAGGAGATTGAACGAGGTATGTTATAGGTTACAGCTGCCTGTTAATTATCGCATTAACCCCTCGTTCCATGTGTCTCTCCTCAGGCCGGTGGTAGCTGGTCCACTCCAGGAGAATGAGGTACGAGAGGCCCCTCCGCCCCCACTAGACATCGAAGGGGCTCCGGCGTACTCAGTCCGTTCCGTCTTGGATTCGAGGCGTCGGATGGGGGGTCTGCAGTATCTCGTGGAGTGGGAGGGGTACGGTCCGAAGGAACGGTGCTGGGTCCCTAGGAGGGACATCCTAGATCCCTCCCTGTTGACTCCCGAGTTCCACCGGAGTCACCCAACTCGCCCTGCTCCGCGTCCTCCTGGCCGTCCCCGAGGCCGGGGTCGGCGCACGGCTGGGGCCGCGCGTCAAGGGGGGGGTACTGTCACGGATTCTGCCGAGGCTGCTCCTCCTCCTTGCTCGGGCAGGCTTCGGCGTTCGTCGTCCCCGGAGTACTAGCTACTGCCGTTCGATGTTATCGGTGTTTGTTTAGTTTTGTCTGTATTGTTTACACCTGTTCATCATTATGTTAATTGTTTCCCTTATAATTACCCCTGTCTCTCATCTGTACTTTGTGTGTGATTGTTTTCCCCTTCACGGTTTTCTATTTTGTGAGTGGGTTATTTCCTCCCTGCGTGGAGTTATTTTCTGTGTCCTTTTGGATCCTTTTCGTATTAAAAGTACGTATCCGAGAGTTCTGTGTCCTGCGCCTGACTTCGTTTACCGCATCTCACAGACAGTCGTGACACTGCAAATATTGACTCTTTGCATAAACTTAATGTAATTGTCAATAAAAGCTTTTGACACTTATGAAATGCTTGTAATTATACTTCAGTATACCATAGTAACATCTGACAAAAATATCTAAAAACACTGAAGCAGCAAACTTTGTGAAGACCAATACTTGTGTCATTCTCAAAACATATTTGTCACATGCTTCGTAAACAACAGGTGTAGACTAATAGTGAAACGATTGTTTACGGGCCCTTCCCAATAATGCAGAGAAAGAAATCCTTCCTCTATTTCATTGTGTAGACAGAGGGAGTTTCCTGTTAGATCCACACTGAGATATAGTATACTGCCCTGAAGTGTTCCCCTCTTTTTTATCTCTTCCCTTTCTCTTCTTTTCTTCTGTGAGCACTGACCACATTCTCCTGCCTTGTTGTCATTGGCTATCTGCGATCACCTCCCCAAACCTCTCCCCCCTCTTTCCATCCATCTCTCTTCTCTAATCCTTCCCTTCCTCCATTTTACTTCCTAGAGTTCCCTCACTTCCCCTAACTACTTCAATACCTCCTTTCCTCTAACTCTCTCCACTCTCCCCTCTTTTCTCCTCCTCATCTTCTCTCAGTTTCTCTACTGTTCCTGACAGTCTAACGGCCCCTCTCTCTCTCTCTCACTCTCTCTCTCTCTCTCTCTCTCTCTCTCTCTCTCTCTCTCTCTCTCTCTCTCTCTCTCTCTCTCTCTCACTCTCTCTCTCTCTCTCTCTCTCTCTCTCTCTCTCTCTCTCTCAATTAAATTAAATTCAATAGACTTTATTGACATGGCAAGTAAAATTACTTACATTGTCAAAGTATAGATATAACAAAAATGGTGGGACCAACAGCAATAATAATAATAGTAGTAGTGGAAATGGGATTACCATTAACAGCAACTACAACAATATTAATGAGAATAACAATACATTAAAGCAATAGTAGTCGACCAGTCTCAACATGACTGAGAGGACACGTTACATGGTATGAAAGCCAAAACAAAACAGGAAATATTATTGACATGACATTACATTTTTCACTGGCTGTCCCTCAGGTTGTGGCAGGAGGAAACATATTTAGCTGCCAAAATTGCACATTTTGGCTTTTCACCCAATACATATTGGATTTTTTCTTCTTCTTTTATAGTTTGAAATTCCTTGTACTGAATGATAATTTTGGGAAAGAAAGATTCTCTTAGGTCTGAGTATTTTTCACAGTGGAGTAGGAAATGCAGCTCTGTCTCTACCTCTCCCCGGAGGCAGAGTGAGCACAGCCTGTCCTCTCTGGGCAGCCAGGTTTGCCTGTGACGACCGGTCTCTATAGCCAGACTGTGCTCACTGAGTCTGTACCTAGTCATTGTTTTCCTCAGTTTTCTATCAGTCACAGTGGTCAGATAGTCTGCCACCATGTACTGTCTGTTTAGAGCCAAATAGCATTGAAGTTTACTTTGATTTCTCTCTCTCTCTCTCGTCGTCCTCTCTCTCTCTCTCTCTCTCTCTCTCTCTCTCTCTCTCTCTCTCTCTCTCTCTCTCTCTCTCTCTTTATCTCTACCCTTGTCTGAGGCTGTGACACATGATTTGGTTGAACTGTAAGGATCAGGACCAAATAAGGACTGCAGCACACTGCCCTCAGTGCAGGACTCCTCCATTTAGATTAGACAGTCACTGATTATACAGTTACAGTGGACTCACTCTGCAGACTGCACGGGCACACACACACACACACACACACACACACACACACACACACACACACACACACACACACACACACACACACACACACACACACACACACACACACACAGGTGCTTAGTCAACCCCAGATGTGTCCTCAATTAAGTGATTTCCAGGCAGGGAGAAGCAGTAGCCTAGAGTTGTTGTTATTCTACAGTGAGAGAAGATTTGCTGAGATTGGCTGATAATGGAACGGTATCAAAAACATCAACATATAGAAACCACATGTTTGACTCCGTTCCAATACTTCCATTCCAACCATTACAATGAGCCCGTCCTCCTATAGCGCCTCCCTACCAGCCTCCTCTGTTCAAATGAAAACCGAGGTTACTACATTCAAATATAAATACAGTAGGCCTATTTCAATAATATTGAAATACATTTCATGTTCAATAAATTGAGTTATATTTTGCTACTTGTAGGCTACTGTCTAATTTGTCTCACTATATTTCATAATGTGTAGGCTAACATGTGTGCAATGATGTGCCAAGTCTGTGATTTTGTGAATTTTTATTGGGTAAGCATTAGAATAAGCCACCTCAATATTTGCAGCCGTAGGTAGTAATTTCTCTCTAGGAGCTGATCCGTTGTCAGTATTGTGAAATAATTATAACGTTACGGTAAGATTTGAGTTGAGAAAGCTGATCCGAGAGCAACACTGCCTTTCTTTCGATCCTATCAGTATCAACACATGCTCCAATGACGCACTTAGCGACCGTTCTCTCTGTGTGGTGTTTTGGGAAACGCATGTTACACCTTAGGCCATTGTAGGAAAGATGCATCGTTAAAACACTCGTAAGCCTGAACTCCATCGCTAACGGGAAACCAGGCCCAGGGTATAAGTAGCCTAGGCCTTCATCTACTTGCGCGCTGGAACCAGGGCCCGTATCCACAAGCCCTGTTTATACCATGTGCTAACATGTGTCCTTTATCCTGATTCTGATTGTACCCACATTTTTTGACAGGTGTAGATGATTAAAAGACTCATTGTGATCTAATTGAGATCTTCCTTACCACCTACGGAGGTAGTCAGCGATGCGTTGTGTCTGGATATCTGGACAGGGAAACCGTTTAAATCATAATTATCCCACCCTTTTAAAATAATTGACAGGTGACACCATTCACGTATAGCACCAATCAGGGTTGGGGTAGTGAAGTGTCGCGTCTGCTGTTGGTGGCTATTGCTGTCAACAAAGAGTCCGCTTAGGCTGCACCGTGATTAGAGGCTTTTATTAATATCACACGTTTACAGCATAAGTTACAGACCCGCGGTGTCTGGAGAAGCACCTTCCCAAATTAATCTGAATGCTTCTGACTCCCCCCTCGCCTAGCTCCTACTTATAAACAATGGCAAAAATGGGTTGCTCCCTTTTTCGTCCAATCACCTATCCCCCCTGGGGCGTCACCCTCCAACTGCTACATTTGAACAACATTCCATAATCCTAATACACGACATTTCCCCCCTTCGAGACTAACTAAAAGTCTCGAAAACAAACAGAATAGGATTATGACCAGTAACAATTTGTCTTATTGAGTATCCTTAACATTAAACCAAAAACATTCTCCTCTAGAGTGTAAATACCTTTCTATGAAATATGAATAACTGTTTATGAAGTGTGAATACATTACTATGAAATATGAACAAATCTTTATGGAGTGTGAGAGCGAAAAACCTGTCCGGCAACCATCTTTCCAGATATCCATCCATCAATCAAGACAGTAAAATTCTCTCACGGTCCCTCTGCCCCAGGCAACCACCTAGATACTCCAGATAAACTCATAAACCATGTAAATGCATTTGAAACTATGATGCAATTAAATACACATGTAAGCCCCTGCAAACAAAATCCTATCCAAAAAATATCCACTCTAAGGCTGGTCAACCCATTGGACCCTATAGTGGACCTCTCCCTGCCTAGACTCCCTGTCCCTAAGCATCAACGAAATAAACAAAAACATCTAAGATCCTCACATGTATTCAATAACATCAAATATCATTCTACAAAAATTAATACGTAAGAGTATGACACAAATTATGTATTACACATGAAATATGTCTATATTTCATTGCAGACACTGGAATGTAGTCCACTACACTTCATCTCCCCGTAGTCTCGACTTCCAATGGATTGTTGATGATGGAATCGGAATCTTTCCACACCCTCTTTGTTTCATCTCCTCCAGTCATTGTCCTTTCATATTGTCCTTGTTTGAGTATTTCAATCTCCACATATTCCCCCAAATGCTTCTGGAAGAAAAGAAAAGACCAAACAGTATCTTTTGCAAAACAACACTTTCAAATTGAACATCAATATCAACTAAGAATATAAAAATGATATATAAATGATGTATGAATCACATTATCCTCTTCCCCCCCTTTGATTCATAAAATCATACTAAAAATCACACTAATATTGAAAAAATTGAAACATGATCAAATAATCAAAAAGGATATTTATCCATTAGTACTCCATCCAGACCCCCTTGTCCATCTTCGTCCAGATCAGGAACAGTCAACAACGGCATCTGAGTGTTGTCTCCAGGCATCACAACACCAACCCATCTTAATATCATAGCTTTCGCAAAGGTCAGTAACAAAGTACAAAAGCAAAACATCACACACAACGCTATCAGAGCTGCAACTAAAATCTGAACCATCACTGCTCCTATTGGGCCTAACTGATCTTGCAACCAAGACTTCGCTGACCATCCAGCTCCTTCAGATCTACCAAATGCATCCCTTATATTCTTCAACGCATCTATAACACTCGTGATACTATCGGAACTATCTGGGATCAAAGTATAACAATCATCCCCCGTCAGATTCATAGCCAAACATAAGCCACCTTGTTTTGCCAAAATATAGTCAAGAGCCATGTCATGTTTCAACAGCGTCAGTCTGTGACTTCTTTGAGTATTTGACAGAAGGTTAAACCCTCTTATTGTTTCATTCGCAAACCCCTGCAAAGTATATGTAATATTATCAATATGATCTGCCAAAAATGTTACACCATACCATGGAAAAAAGTCCCCCCTTCTCCCTTAGATTTATCCTTCAATGATAGGCTTGAAGACTATGACATGTCTCCATGTCTTTTTCATCCTATTTCCAACCCTAGATTTATCTGTGTCCGGTGGTACCCCTCTTTTAATAGTAGAAACCTCATATGGAAGCTTCAACGTTGACATGTAACAACATCCTGTCCATCCATAGGGTAAGAATATATATGCTTTATCACCACAAACCCTCAAAATATCTCTAAAATTCCCAATAGTCACATTGTCAGGCAAAAGCTAATCTTTTAACCATCAAAGTCCTGCTCTTCTTACTAACTGGTACATAAAAAGTTACATTATATTTGTCATCTCTAATCTTAAGGTCATGCATACCCAAAGTTATCATATAATCATCACAATCTGATATTCCCATAAACATACCCCTTACATCATATGTTTTATTAGAACAAAAACAACTTTTAGCCCTCAATGGTTTCACCTCCAATACTTCAGGATTCGCTGTTACCTGATTTTTCTTCCCATTTAACAAATTCCCATAGGGTAATTCATTTAACCAAGAACCCTTAAACCTAGGCTTAAACAAATGTTCTGACAACGACATTATTTTATCTGTTACTGACTGTTGCTGATACCACAGTCATGACAAAGCATAAGATTGACACACACTTGATAGCGGTCGAACCCCACGTGTCTGGTGCTGGAATTCTCAACAGACATGGACCCTCAAGATTCCTCACTGATATTACAGAATGAATTAACCGCTGGAACCAAAGATTCCTACCTTCCCATCTCTAATTTTCACAACAGAAGAATCAAACTACATGCATTTAGTTTCTCTCTTCCCTAACGAGCGGTACTGATCAGATACCTCTCCTTGTCTGTCATCAAAATCAAAGACCTCATCCTGTACCTCCATGATAGTATCCTTCACTATTTCAGATGAATCTATATTGCTCTCTACTACTATCTGCTCTCCTATTTTAACCCTATTCGTACTATCATTGACAGCACTCTCCACCCGTAACACAAACCCCTGAGTCCTTCTTGCTACCCCCTTTAATTTCAGAAAAGTTGTTGTCGGTGTCATACTTCCTACATTTGCTATTGCCATCGTATCATTAATCCCTTCCAAAGTTACCATTAAAGTAGTTGATTTAGTTGATGTATTAACCTTAATTATTTCTAGTGGGAAAGCTACCGATATCCTATGTGTATTATTTACTGTTGGAGTGGCTACTGTAATAATATACTTCTCCTGACCTCCTTTGGTGACTGCGGAAGCTTCAACAGATTTCACATTTTCCATTATAAGCGTCACTTTACGAATTACATAGCCTTTTAACCAATAATTCTTAACCGGAACAAATTTTTATGCTTGCACTAGATAAGTACACATATATTCTCCCTGATCTTTCTCTGTAACATTACGCAAAATAAGTGAACAATCATTCACAACCCTCTTCCCCTACATATTGTTGTACAAACTATACCTCCTTTGACTAGGTGCAACAGCTTCTACTCCTGGTCCTGATAACAATACTTCTTCTCCATAATTATCTCTCCATGTGGGAGGAACGTCCCCATCCTAACCCTAATAACAGTCTTTTCCTCTAAAATTGGTGCTGGAGCTATTGGTTCCCTTATACTCAAATGCGATATATTTATGGCTTTAATAACTATCAATGTTGAAAGAGTTAAATTGCTTCTCACTGTTGTTTTAATACATTTACATTTACATTTACATTTACGTCATTTAGCAGACGCTCTATAGACTGACGTGTTAATGTCCTTATTGTTACTTCATCTAGTTTCCCCAAAGCTTTTAACTCTTTGCTTGTACTTCCATCTATCACCACTAGTGTCACTTTTTCAACTCTCAGTCCTACCTCTAATCCCTGACTTTCAAACTTTTGATTATAAAAAAATACACCTATAATTACCTTGATCTCCCTGCTGGGAACTGTAAATATAGATACTCAATCACCCTCAATCTTCTCTTATCATTCAGCAACACATACTTTCTCAATGCATCTGCTCCTAACAGATCTAAACTCCTACCATATCTTCCCACTAAACTCTAAAATGTCCTTCACCACTGTTCTCTCTCTTACTACTAACTTTGAAACTTAGCTTACTGTCTTAGAGTTCCTTCAACCTAGTTCTCCTAACTTATTTTAATCTAATCTTTTCTCCTAACTTTTAAAAACCTTTTCCACTGATTTATTCACAAAATCTCTTTACCACCAAATTTTTAGGATATGTGATCGGGAAATCCCCACATGCTTCTGACTTCTTTACACACAGACTTGGCAAACGACTAAACACCTTTTAGCCTAGCCTGAAATCTCTTGGTGTAAGAATGTAACCCAGAATAACAGTCACCCCTTTTAACTTTATTTTTCAGACAGATTGTCTAATAGGCAGTCTAATAGATTATCATCCTTCCTATGATATTATCTTTTTAAGCAAATATGATTCCCAAAAACCCTACTTTTTAAAATCTTCTACCAGACAGCCGTTTAGTGTACATCTTATTGTACAATTCAATTTAAACAATGCATCTCTTCCCAATAATGCAATAGGTATATGTTCTAATATTAGTATGTCTATTTTAATTTCTCTTTGAGTTCTATAGCAGAGCTCAATTGGTTCCTTAAGAGTAATTAACTGTTTTACTACCTCAAATCCCTATCCTAATTAGTTAATTTTACATAGTGAGATGTTTAACCTCTTTAGGCTGAACACAGATAAGTTTTTCCCCTATTCACCATTATTTCTCATAGTCCTCTGTTTTCACTTCAATTGTTAGATATTTTCTTCCTAATTGGTGCTATCAGCTGACACCCCCCTTTCGGATCTTCTAGGCACCTCTAGAAACCTTAGGGTTCACCTGGAGAACAGGTGACCTTGACTGGCCCCTGTATCTTCCTTAAAAATGTTCTCTGTTGTTTCCTCCTGGCCCATTGCACTCACAGGTAAAGTGACCACCCTGTCCATAATTATAACAGTCTTCTGGAGATTGCTGGAAGTGTAGCTGAAATCTTCCTCCTCCTTCTAAGCCTTCTCGTCCTCTTCTCCTCCAATTCTTGGGATCTTTTTCTCAGCAGGTTTTCTCCTTCTGTATCTTCTCTTCTTGAGTTGTTCATCCAGTTGTGTTACTTCTTCTAAACTATTCGCTTTATCCAGGCATGATAAGCATCGGTCTATATCTTCTTCTATTTCTTCTGTGCCAGTCCTTGTAGGACAAACTCCTTTTGAATACACAGCACCTTTAGTCTCCTCTTTATCGCTGTCTTCATCTGAACTCGAATCTCTTGTATCCTTCTTCCTTCAACTTCCATCAGAGATCAAATCTCTAGTATCCTTCTTTCCTCTCTTGCCAACTTCCTTCTGATCACAGAGTCATATCCACCCATGATCTCTTCTCAATCACTCTGATCTTCATCTTCATCATCTTCTTCAAGTTCCATCTTCCTTAACCTCACTCTTCTCTTCCAGACATCTCATTTTCTTCCTTCTGGAGTTTTGGATTCATCTTTCTGGTCGTTTCTGCTTGTCCTCTATCTATTATTTGTTCATCTTCATCTCTGATGCAATAATCACCCTGCTGGATGATGACTGGAAGCTGAGGATAAACATCCCTAAGCTCTACTTCCTTCTCGTAAGGTGGGTGTCTTTTTGCTGAATCCGTATGTGAGAAAGGTGTACTAACTTCTGCCATTAGTTTTTCTGTCGCCTTCTCTATACCGTTGTTTATCTTATCGCTGGAATCTTTTATCAGTTTTTGTTTGAGAATGAAGGGCAACTTTTGTTTCATTTGCCGGATAACCTAGCACTACTTTAGTTAAAGGATTACTATTTTTTCCATATCAACCGGTGTAATCACCTTCATAGCCTTGCTGTCCTTTCTCCCCATTGTAACAACCCTTTTATATTCCTTTATCGTGAATTATTTTATTTTAGACTATATAGCCTATGGCTTCCCCCCTTTAATTATTAATATAACCTAACAACCCAAAAAAAAAAAAAAATACAATCAACCAAAATATGAATATGAAAAAATTAAATTAAATTTTTTCTTCAAAAACCATTTCAAATTAAAATACAAAATCAATTTAAAAAACAATTAAAAATTATGAATAATTAAAACCAATTTTTATTTCTATATCATATCTTACCAATTTATATGTTCTAATATTAGTGGTGGTTATCTTACCACAACCCATCAGGAAAGTAAATGTAAGTTAGTCAACTTCAAAGCAATCCCAAAAACAAAGCCTTCTAACCTTACAACACTACAATTCCCATAAACCCTTGCTCTATAAGCACCTAATTATCTTAATTGTACAGAATAATGTCAGTCCTTGATTCCCAACACAATTCCAATCAACCCAAGTGATGCACATAGCCTCCAAAATGCAATTTTTAATGAAATAGTATTTGCCAAGCCTATGTGAAATTGTCATAACCTCAGATATCCTGTAGGGGAAGATTTTGTAACCAGACCAGTACCAAAACCTTTTTGACTCGATCATCTGTCGCGTCACGTGACGTTACGTCAGCACCCCCTCTCCTTCTCTCTCTATTGTTCCTCTCATATGACAAAAGAACAGAGACACAGGAAAATATTTTAGTAGTTAATGCAATACTGAGTTACTTCAACCATATTCAATATTCCCCCACTCACATTCGCTTTAAGACTTAACTCAGGATTAAATAGATCGCTCAAAAACATTTTTATTTTTATTTTTATTTATTTTAATCGTCTTCTAATTCAATTTATTATAATCCGTCACCATATATCTCATTTATATATTCACTACATCTCAACAAATAGTTTCATGTTCGAACAACAGTCACTTTAACGATTTAGAAGATTCGTGTCCAAATACCTCTTGTCTGTGGCTATTTCTCCCCCTGCAGTGTAACCCCACAGAAATATGACCCTTTACCCACAATCCCGTGTTGTAGTTTTAGCAAATCACCTCGTGTCGTAGTTTTAGCACCGTAAAATCAAGCGCATGCGCAAATCAATTTAACAATACGATTGCCACACAATAGAACGCCAGCGTTCTACCTCAGTTCTCTATTTTACACTTATAGTCAGACAATTACACATAACAGAGCTCACATTTGCGTAGAACTCTGAATTCCACCCACACACAAACACATTTAAGAGGCTTATCTCATCGCAATGAGACCTCTAAGGACACGTTAGCATGTAGCACGCAACACAATTAGCATTTAGCCTTAGCCTTTAGCATTAGCCGCTATGTACAATGTGGCATGAACCACAATCCAGCATTTAGCATTAACATTAGCCTTAGCCTTTAGCTAACTGTGGCCTACCACGCCCTAAATAACCCTGCATTGTGCCTAAATCATTGTCCATTTATCCCCTGCTAACTTTATGCTGCCGTAAGTTATGGATATTATATATGAGCGGTTACCCCATGCAAATACCCCGTCGACTACAAGATGAGAATAACTTACAATATAACCGTCCACCTCATAGTTCCTAGAACTAACCTGAAACACCGAATGCATAATCAGGATTTATGGCCCATCCCTATATGATGGCCCCTTAACCTGGGGTCTTTATCAGATTCACAATGCCCTAATGTATGCATATCTGCCTTAATTGTACACTTACCAATACTTAATTCCTACCGTTTTATGCTCTAAAATTCCAATTATCTGCCGTTTACCAATGGAACCACATTTTAGAATATTATTACAGACTCCTAGTCGACCACAATAGCGCCACATCAACAACGACCCAAGTACTTTTAACTGTACACCTTCAATGCCCTCTCATGAATCAGCGGAATAACTAATGCCCAAATTTTGTGAGTAATCTCACCTTTAAAGCCGGCTTGGGCAGTAGTCAACTCGCGACTCAGGAAGGGAACCAAGAACGATGCAATCAGAATCTCAGCGGAGCCTCCATTTGAAGTGTCGCGTCTGCTGTTGGTGGCTATTGCTGTCAACAAAGAGTCCGCTTAGGCTGCACCGTGATTAGAGGCTTTTATTAATATCACACGTTTACAACATAAGTTACAGACCCGCGGTGTCTGGAGAAGCACCTTCCCAAATTAATCTGAATGCTTCTGACTCCCCCCTCGCCTAGCTCCTACTTATAAACAATGGCAAAAATGGGTTGCTCCCTTTTTCGTCCAATCACCTATCCCCCCTGGGGCGTCACCCTCCAACTGCTACATTTGAACAACATTCCATAATCCTAATACACGACAGTAGTTTCCATTTAAATTCCAGACAATTCAGAAAGTAGCCTACACTGAAATTCCGATTCCAATTCTCTGCAATTATTTTCAATTAGGAAAACGTGGAATTGGAATTTGGTTTTCTTTCTGAATTTACTGTAATTGAAAGGAAATTGACCCCAACCCTGGCATCAATATGTGTCTTAAAATAAATAAATATTATTTTGAAAGAATATCTGTCAAATAATTTGCATACAGGGAGGGACCAGGAAATCTGGTCACAATGCAGACACAGTGGACGGAGACACTTCAGATTTTCCTAGTTTCGACTAGCACGTGAATGCGGCAACATTTAAATTTTAATACCATGTGTAAATGCGACAAATCTTGATCAGATAGCTGTTTGCCTACTAATCTCACTGCAACCCCCCTTCAGGTCTCTGATCACTACTTTGTTTCCTTTTCTGTCTCCCTTTCCTCCAACCCTAACCACTCAGCCCCTACCCAGATGTTCATGCGCTGTCACAACCTTCGCTCTCTCTCTCCCACTACTCTCACCTCATCTATCCTATCATCTCTCCCTTCTGCTAAATCCTTCTCCCTCCTGTCTCCTGATTCTGCCTCTTCGACCCTACTCTCCTCCCTTTCCGCATTCTATGACTCGTACTGTCCCCTCTCCTCCCAGCCAGCTCGGCCCTCCCCTTGCTCTGTCGCTGAGTGACTCATTGCGAGCTTACAGAACAGGGCTGCAGGCAGCTGAGTGAAAATGAGGGAAACTAATCTTCCAGAGGACCTATCATCCTTCCACTCCTTCCTCTCTACCTTCTCTTCCTTTGTATCTGCTGCTAAAGACACTTTCTATCACTCTAAATGTCAAGCTTCTGTCTCTAACACTAGGAAACTATTTTCCACCTTCTCCTCCCTCCATAATCCTCCACCCACTCCCTCCTTCCTCTCTGCGGACGACTTTGTCAACCACTTTGAAAAGAAGGTTGACCACATCCGCTCCTCATTCAATCAGCTTATTGAGTCCACTGGTCCCACTCACACAGAACTACCCAACGCCTTGACCTCTTTCTTCCCTCTCTCTCCAGATGACATCCTGTGATTAGTGAGGTCTGGTACCCTGACAACCTGCCCGCTCGACCCCATCCCCTTCTTCCTTCTCCAGACAATCTCTGGAGAACTTTTCCCTTTCCTCACTTCCCTCATCAACTCATCCCTGACCACTGGAGGCGTCCCATCTGACTTCAAAAGGGCCCGAGTCGCTCCCCTCCTCTAGAAGCCAACACTTGACTCATCTGACATAAAAACTATAGTTTCCCTTCTTTCTTTTCTTTCCAAAACACTTGAGCGTGCTGTCTCTGATTAGCTCTGTCATTATCTCTCTCAGAACTAACTTCTTGACCCTAACCAGTCAGGCTTCAAGACGGGTCACTCAACCGAGACTGCTCTTCTCTGTGTCACGGAGGCTCTCCCCACTGCCAAAGCTGACTCACTCTCCTCTGTTCTCATCCTCTTAGATCTATCCACTGCCTTCGACACTGTGAACAATCAGATCCTCCTCTCCACCCTCTCAGAGCTGGGCTCTGCACACTCTTGGATTGTATCCTACCTGGCAGGCCACTCCTACCAGGTGGCGTGGAGAGGATCTGTGTCTGCACCACGTACTCTCATTAGTGGTGTCCCCCAGGGCTCGGTTCTAGGCCCTCTCCTCTTCTCTCTATACACCAAGTCACTCGGCTCTGTCATATCCTCACATGGTCTCTCCTATCATTGCTATGCGGATGACACTCAACTACTTTTCTCCTACCCCCCTTCTGACACCCAGGTGGGTGACACACATCTCTGTGTGCCTGGCAGATATCTCAGCTTGGATGGGTTAATGAAAAATAATAAATAAAATAAAAAAGAACCTTGTCGTGACCCTGGACAACACCCTGTCGTTCTCTGCAAACATCAAAGCAGTGACTCGCTCCTGCAGGTCCATGCTTTACAAATTGTGTATTGTGGTTTTGTGCCAGAAATATTTTTTACATGTGTAATTAGATGTGTCCCTCTAGATCAGGGCTGCCCAACCCTCTTCCTGGAGATCTACCGTCCTGTGGGTTTTCAGTCCAACCCTAATTTAACACACCTGATTCTACTTATTAGCTGCTCAACAAGACCTTAACTAGCTGAATCAGAAATGCTAAATTAGGGTTGGACTGAAAACCTACAGGACAGTAGATCTCCAGGAAGAGGGTTGGGCAGCCCTGATCTAGATTGTGACCCGCATTGGTATGCTCCAAGTTGTGGCGCCAATGTGGCTCCAGGGGGAGGTCCTATAGATACATGTGTGTAACTATGGTGTGTAAGCGCTGTTTTGTAACTTTGGCTAGTGTTGGAATTGTCATGGGGAGGCTGATCAGAGTCTGGTATATAGACCCATCCTGGGCCAAGTGAGTTGATTTGATTTGTTCAGACACAAATACTGTAGTGCTTCAGGTACACACACACACATACACACACACACACACACACACACACACACACACACACACACACACACACACACACACACACACACACACACACACACACACACACACACATACACACACACACACACACACACACACACACACACACACACACACATACACACACACACACACACTCCTAATCGCTTGAAGATTATCCAAATGTATGTCAAGTCAATGATTCCTTTCTCTTTTCATCTGGCCTGGAGTCAGGAAGACACATACTTCCTCACATAACTACACACACACACACACACACACACACACACACACACACACAGACAGAGCTCCAAAACCCTAGTTTGATTACACCACCCTTCCACTGCCAGAGCCTCCTTGGCATGGACACATTTGGGTCTGATTTCTCTAACAGACTGATTCTCCACTGGTGATGCTGTAGAACAGTAAACTTGTGGCTCTGCTCTTCAGAACCAGAGGCTGAGTTATAAGGGTGGAGGGGAAGGAATATGATTAAGGGAGGGGAGAAGGAGAGTATGGGAGGAGAGGGATGAAGAGAAGAGGTGAAGGGAGGAGGATGAGAGGGTAAAGGAGGGAAGGGGATGAAGAGAAGAGGTGAAGGGAAGGAGGAGAGGATATGAGAGATGTGGGTAAGGAGGGGAGAAGAGGAGGGGGGAGTCTGTCAGTCAGGCACAGAGCTGAAAATACTCTAGCAGATCCCTGGAAGCCCAAGTCAAGCAGAGTTAAGATTGGTCCTGGACACACTGACAAGAGTCTAATATTTGCCCTGCACATGGCTGTCTTTAGAACCAGTTCTGTGACTAAACTTAGTTCTCCCATCCCAGACCCCCTCTTCTATCCCCCCCTCCCTCTGTCATCTCCTTCTATCACTCCCCCTCCCTCTGTCATCTCCTTCTATCCCTCCCCCTCCCTCTGTCATCTCCTTCTATCCCTCCCCCTCCCTCTGTCATCTCCTTCTATCACTCCCCCTCCCTCTGTCATCTCCTTCTATCCCCCCCCCTCCCTCTGTCATCTCCTTCTATCACTCCCCCTCCCTCTGTCATCTCCTTCTATCACTCCCCCTCCCTCTGTCATCTCCTTCTATCACTCCCCCTCCCTCTGTCATCTCCTTCTATCACTCCCCCTCCCTCTGTCGTCTCCTTCTATCCCTCCCCCTCCCTCTGTCGTCTCCTTCTATCCCTCCCCCTCCCTCTGTCGTCTCCTTCTATCCCTCCCCCTCCCTCTGTCATCTCCTTATATACCTCCCCCTCCCTCTGTTGTCTCCTTCTATCCCTCCCCCTCCCTCTGTTGTCTCCTTCTACCCCCCCCCCCCCCCCCCCCCCCCCTCTCTCTCTGTTTCACTCCTCTCCTGTGTGTTTTGGGCTTCCACTTCATCAGGCGTAAAAGCCAGGCAGGTCCTTACACATTCACTCTGTCACTCTTTCACAAATGAATCAGCATGGATGGGAACATCAGGAAATATCTGGCTTGGAAGATGTTTGCAAAAATGTCCTCCCTTGTAAAAATATAAATAGAATTCATATGCTCAACTGTATTTAATTTTCTTCTCAACCAGTAAAATCCCCAATTTTCAGTTAGTTTCCACTGTTAAAAAAACGTAAACATAGCCTACTAACCAACTGTTGCAGCAGCCATAAACTGTATGGTTGGTGCAGGTGGACTATACTCTGCTGCCGCCATGTGGTACTGGTTGGAATTGCAGTATATAGTGAATAGAGTGCCATTTGGGACTAATTTCATGTGTGTTTTGGCCTCATCACTGCTCCCACTTCATTAGGTGCAAAAGCCAGGCAGGTCCTACCTAGATTTGAACACGGATTGCTGGATTCAGAGTCCAGTTCTAACCATTATGCCATAGAACCAGTTGGTGAGATGATAGTATCCAAACAGTTCCTCTGTCCATAGGGACTACCTCGTATTGTGGTATGGAATTTTTAGTTTAGTGAAAATAACAGCACTATGTTATTTTGAAAGATACTTTTTTTCTGGTACCGCAAAGTTGATCTGACAGAACAGCAAAGGCAGCTTTTTATAAGCTGTGGAACGTCTTCAATGGGCGAGTGACATTTGATAGGATTGACAGGGATGGGAAGCCAGAAACAGCAGTGGGGTGTTGCCAGCAACACAGTTGTCTGCTGTCTAATTAACTCTTAATACCAGATTAACTGACAGATCTCAACCTGTCACAGTGTTGACAGGTTGTTAGAGCAGGTGCTTCAATTGGCGATACTTTTATTGTTCATTTTATGAGTATAGCTACAGGGTTTTTCAAAAGAAAGAGCTTTGCCCTTCCATCTCTTTATGATAGGCATAGTTATTTAAATGTATTGTTCTTGCATTAGTATTGTCCATGTGGCCACCTCAGTGAAAGGAGGGGCATAGAGCTCAGAGAGCACAGCTACCATTGGTTGAGGCTAATGTCCTTAGGCCTGTTTTAAAAGGCTCAGGCTATTTCAGTTCTCCTAAGACATGGACACATTTGTTGCTGTGTGGCTCAGTTGGTAGAATATTCCACTTGCAACGTCAGGATTGTGGTATGATTCCCTCTTGGGCCACCCATGTGAAAATGTACGCCCGCACTACCGTTAGTCGCTTTGGATAAAAGTGTCTGCTATATGGCATGTATATATTACTCTTTGAACACCTGTAGCACCTGATAGAACACGGACAGGACTGTACTGGAGATGTAGTGCTTCTCCTTACAACCGGCAGGGGTCAGAGTCTCTCACTCCATTACTTGGTCAGTGGAGCTCTTGGCTAAGCTGCTGTGCGTCCTGATCAGGGCCGGCTCCGGGCATAAGCTAAGGAACTCAGTCGGGTCTCAACTTACTGTTGAGAGTTAGAATAGTAGAATACACACAGGTGCAATTTTGAAATGTGGTTTTGCATACCGACTGGGCACACAGGGCTTGTGCCCAGGGGCCCTGACCTCAAGGGGAACCTCATTTATTTTGTTAGTGACTCTCACTTTGATTTCATTAACATGGCATTAGTCATGGCAAAATGGGTAGAATGGCAGAAATCTTGCTTTAAAACTACAATATTTTCTCTACTCCCCATGGCACAATGTGTAAAATTGCAGGAAATTACCTTTAAAACAAAAATGTTTCTCTCCTTCATGAAGAGAGGGGCCACTAAAATGTTTTTGCCTGTGAGGTAGGGTGTCCTTCCAACCAAATCTCGCTTAGGGCCCCCAAAAGGCTAGAGGCCGGCCCTGACCCCGATGACACATTGAAATGTCTAAAGATGTCTTTATGTGAACATGTTGTGTGTGAATGTGGACAGACATGTGCCTCTCCCTTCCTCTATGTGTATGTGTGTGTGTGCGTGTGTGTGTGTGTGTGTGTGTGTGTGTGTGTGTGTGTGTGTGTGTGTGTGTGTGTGTGTGTGTGTGTCTGTGTGTGTGTGTGTGTGTGTGTGTGTGTGTGTGTGTGTGTGTGTGTGTGTGTGTGTGTGTGTGTGTGTGTGTGTGTGTGTGTGTGTTTGTGTTTGTGTTTGTGTTTGTGTATGTGCACGCGTGCATACAGTACCAGTCTAAAGTTTGGACACAACTACTCATTCCAGGGTTTTTCTTAATTTTTACTATTTTCTACATTGTAGAATAATAGTGAAGACATCAAAACTATGAAATAACACATATGGAATCATGTAGTAACCAAAAAAGTGTTAAACAAATCAAAATATATTTGAGATTCTTCAAATAGCCACCCTTTGCCTTGATGACAGCTTTGCACACTTGGCATTATCTCAACCAGCTTCATGAGGTAGTCACCTGGAATGCATTTCAATTAACAGGTGTGCTTTGTTAAAAGTTAATTTGTGGAATTTCTTTCCTTCTTAATGCGTTTGAGCCAATCAGTTGTGTTGTGACAAGGTAGGGATGGTATACAGAAGATAGCCCTATTTGGAGAAGACCAAGTCCATATTATGGCAAGAACAGCTCAAATAAGCAAAGAGAAACGACAGTCCATCATGACTTTAAGACATGAAGGTCAGTCAATCCGGAAAAAGTGCAGTCGCAAAAACCATCAAGCGCTATGATGAAACTGGCTCTCATGAGGGCCACCACAGGAATGGAAGACCCAGAGTTACCTCTGCTGCAGAGGAAAAGTTCATTAGAGTTACCAGCCTCAGAAATTGCAGCCCAAATAAATGCTTCACAGAGTTCAAGTAACAGACACATCTCAACATCAACTGTTCAGAGGAGACTTCGTGAATCAGGCCTTCATGGTCGAATTGCTGGAAAGAAACCACTACTAAAGGACACCAATAAGACGAAGAGACTTGCTTGGGCCAAGAAACATGAGCAATGGACATTAGACCGGTGGAAATCTGTCCTTTGGTCTGATGAGTCCAAATTTGAGATTTTTGGTTCCAACCGCCGTGTCTTTGTGAGATGCGGTGTGGGTGAACGGATTATCTCCGCATGTGTGGTTCCCACCATGAAGCATAAAGGAGGAGGTGTGATGGTGTGGGGGTGCTTTGCTGGTGACACTGTCTGTGATTTATTTAGAACTCAAGGCACAGTTAACCAGCATGGCTACCACAGCCTTCCCATCTGGTTTGTGTTTAGTGGGACTATCATTTGTTTTTCAACAGGACAATGACCCAACACACCTCCAGGCTGTGTAAGGGCTATTTTACCAAGAAGGATAGTGATGGAATGCTGCAATCGATGACCTGGCCTCCACAATCACCCGAACTCAACCCAATTGAAATGGTTTGGGATGAGTTGGACCGCATTGTGAAGGAAAAGCAGTCAAGAAGTGCTCAGCATATGTGGGAACTCCTTCAAGACTGTTGGAAAAGAATTCCAGGTGAAGCAGGTTGAGAGAATGCCAAGAGTGTGCAAAGCTGTCATCAAGGCAAAGGGTGGCTACTTTGAAGAATCTAAAATCTAAAATATATTTTGATTTATTTGACACTTTTTTGGTTACTACAAGATTCCATATGTGTTATTTCATGGTTTTGATGTCTTCACTATTATTCTACAATGTAGAAACTAGTAAAAATAAAGAAAAACCCTGGAATGAGTAGGTGTGTCCAAACTTTTGACTGGTACTGTGTGTGTCCTTTACATGCCATCATGGGAACAATTAACCGACTAGGCCCCTGTCTCCCAGTAACAGCAGGGTTAGTTTGCTTCACTTCCAATGGCTTTACATGGTAAAACATCTAGGTTAACAGGCTCCAGATTGTGTGGACTTCTCTGGATCTGTTCACAGTCACAGGCAGACTCGGAGTGGGCACACACCTACATACACACACACACACCGGGTCCCTTCCACTACAACAGACTGACTGACTTACACAATGTGTGATTAAATCATAGGACTAATCTTAGACGTTTAGAGAGGTTGACTCTGACAGAAGAAGAGAGATGGAGAAAGACTGATATAGGAGAGAGAGGGGGGAGAGAGAGAAAAGGGGAGAGAAAGAGAGGGAGGAGAGAGAGAGAGCAGTCCCTCCGGCTCAGCTCCTAGCCAGCCTGTTAGGATAAATACTCTCCTGCTGCTGTTTCTTGCCTTCTAATCCTCCTGTAAATATCCTGTAATCGGGGTGAGAGCATGCTGCCTCCTGACTAACTTATACCAGCAACTACAGGCTGCCTGCTGCCTGACTTAGCGTTCACTGTCTATGTAAAGACCTGGGAGGAGGATGGTGTGGCGGTGGTGATCCATCGGACAGCCTATGCACACCGTGAGGAGGGGGCTAGAGCAGGCTAGCTGGAGCAGCACGGGCTGTTGTTACTGGTACTTAGCCAGACAAACTCCTCCAAAAGCTCAGAGGAACGGAGGAAGAGGGAATGCGGTATTGACCCAGGGAGAGGGAGAAAGGGAGTAAACAGAGGGAGAGAGAAGAGGACAGTACCTCCATTGGATAGACAATCATTTTATGGTGAGACTTATTGGCATGTATGGGTTTGTAACTTTGTCAAAGTTCATGGTCCCACTACTTTCTGTTGGGGATCTTATCAGAGGCACCACTGGCTCTGGATTGTTGGGGATCTTATCAGAGGCACCACAGTCTGTGGATTGTTAGCATCTTTCATAATGTTCTCCTTCCACAGTTTGTTGTTCAGAGAAACAACAGAACAACAGAGAGACTGATCAAATCAGATTTTCAGGGGAAGTTGTTAGAGAACAAGTTGTTGTAATGTGACCCAGTAGCACAGGAGGTTGGTGGCACCTTGATTGGGGAGAATGGGCTCGTGGTAATGGCTGGAGCGGAATTAGTGGAATGGTATCAAATACGTCAGATACATGGTTTCCATGTGTTCAATGCCATTCCATTTGCTCCGTTCCAGCCATTATTATGAGCCGTCCTCCCCTCAGCAGCCTCCACTGCCCAGTAGTATATTGTCCAAGCCGGGGGAAGTTAGAGTAAGAAGCACATGGTTGTGCAGCCAGGCAGAGGAAAGAGAGAGAGAGAGAGGCGCGTTGTAGTGATACC
>NW_028166790.1:0-8203 GCF_964263955.1 Coregonus lavaretus
GTCTATCTCTCTGTCTGTCCTCATCTGTCTGTCTGTGTCTCAGTGTGTCTGTGGTTGTCGGTTTCTGTGTCTGTCTGCCCGACTGCCTGGCATGAGAGGTTGGGGTCTCCATGGCTCAAAATCCCCCCCAGACACTAACACTTAACAGCCCCCACTAAAACTGCCCATGCCGACCGGGGCAACAGCCAGCAATTTGCTGTGGGCTCTTAGAGTTATTACACTTTTCCCAAGCTGCAGTTTGCCGTTAAAGTATTTTCTCAGAAAACAAACCAGAGTTTTTTTCTAATCCAGTGCAGTGCAGAGACGTTCCATGAAAAGGCTGGTTTATACTTTGTCTATCGACATGTTTGCTGGTCAAAACAACATTTAATTTATACTCTAGTGGAATGTCCGTAGACCGTCGCTGAGACTGTCAGTTTCCTTGTCAAACAGATATGAAAAAAGTTTAAGTCTCTGCGACTGTCTCAATGTCCGTTGTCGTGGTTACCGGACTGCCACAGCAACCATACCAAATCCTCCTGTGACAAGATGATGCAAGAGTTCTACAATTCTCAGATAGAATGACCTACTTTTATTTTGCCACATTCACAACCGTAAGCTATTTTCTGTAAGCTCGACATTACCTTGTAAATAATGATAGTGATGTGGGTTTGTTTTCCTGTAATAATGAATAAAATATAGCTAAAGTTAAGACGTTGTCAGCTATATCCTGGTCATTATTTGAACTGGCTAGCCAACTAGCTAGCTAGCTAACTAGCAACGAACCAAAACATTGTTTAGAAAATTGCTTTTAGTTGCCTGGCTTTTTAGGTTGACATTTACTGAACTTTTTCAACGGATGGGTTTATTGGTGTTAAAATAGAGAAAGTATGCTATCTGGAGCAGTGGGCCGCTGATGTCATGCAGAGGCTGTTGTTTCGTGTTTATACTTTTTCGTAACGACAACAGCAAGTTTGATGTCGAACAACAATAGAATGTTAATGTCGCTACGACAACTGTCTACAGACATGTCGATAGACGGACTGTAAACCAGCCTTTGGGGTTCATCTAGGATATAATATGAATATGAATGATAAAATATGCAGCTAGCTCCAGTAGCGCTGCCAGAACTGGGAACTTATTTAATACAGAATGTGTACATTAAGAAGCACTCCAGATGAAATCAACCAAAGCAGCAATCTCTTTGATGTTAAAACGGAATGATTTGTTTGTGGTGGCGTACATTAGGTGTGATTGTGTGTTTACTCATGTATATCTATAAGACATGTCTAATGAGCCATTACTGAACAGCAACCCAATCGATACCCCACAGTCGTCGGACAATGGTGATCAATTGTACTGTATTGACCATGTTTCCCGCTCATTAACTCTCACTGTGTGCATGTGTGCATGTGTGTTTTTGAGTGTGTGTGTGTGTGTGTTGTTCCAGGTTGTTGTGGGTAAACAGTGTGGGTGGCTGGCGGGTAGGCAGTAGGGGCTGTGCCATGTCTCTGCTGTTCTATGGGGCTGGTACCTGGTATGGGGGCACTGATTACTCTTATTAGCATAGAGGGGATGGGCGTTGGTCCAAATCACACAGCGCTCGCTCGCTGCCTGACGACTCCCAGCTATTCCGCCCCAAACACACACACTCAAACATACACACTCCGACTCCAGGGCCCGAGCCAAGAACCAGCGGAACCCTGCCACTCGCTTTATTGCCATAGACTCAGGGGGAGATCACTAGACCAGTTGTCAACGGTTTAGCCAGTTAATGTGTTGTCTCCCCTGTTGTCTCCCCTGTTGTCTCTCCTGTTGCCTCTCCTGTTGTCTCTCCTGTTGCCTCTCCTATTGTCTCCTCTGTTGTCTCTCCTGTTGTCTCTCCTCTCCTCTTGTCTCTCCTTTCCTGTTGTCTCTCCTCTCCTGTTGTCTCTCCTGCTGTCTATCCTCTCCTCTTGTCTCTCCTCTCCTGTTGTCTCCCCTGTTGTCGATCCTCTCCTCTTGTCTCTCCTCTCCTGTTGTCTCTCCTGTTGTCTCTCCTCTCCTGTTGTCTCTCCTTTCCTGTTGTCTCTCCTGTTGTCTCTCCTCTCCTGTTGTCTCTCCTGTTGTCTCCCCTGTTGTCTCTCCTGTTGCCTCTCCTATTGTCTCCCCTGTTGTCTCTCCTGTTGTCTCTCCTCTCCTCATCTCTCCATTCCTGTTGTCTCTCCTCTCCTGTTGTCTCTCCTGCTGTCTATCCTCTCCTCTTGTCTCTCCTCTCCTGTTGTCTCCCCTGTTGTCGATCCTCTCCTCTTGTCTCTCCTCTCCTGTTGTCTCTCCTCTCCTGTTGTTTCTCCTCTCCTGGTCTCCATCCTCTCCTCTTGTCTCTCCTCTCCTGTTCTCTCCTCTCCTCTTGTCTCTCCTCTCCTGTTGTCTCTCCTCTCCTGTTGTCTCTCCTCTCCTGTTGTCTCTCCTCTCCTGTTCTCTCCTCTCCTCTTGTCTCTCCTCTCCTGTTGTCTCTCCTCTCCTGTTCTCTCCTCTCCTGTTGTCTCTCCTCTCCTCTTGTCTCTCCTCTCCTGTTGTCTCTCCTGCTGTCTCTCCTGTTGTCTCTCCTGTTGTCTATCCTGTTGTCTCTCCTGTTGTCTCTCCTCTCCTCTTGTCTTTCCTCTCCTGTTGTCTCTCCTGTTGTCGCTCCTGTTGTCTCTCCTGTTGTCCAACCTGTTGTCTCTCCTCTCCTCTTGTCTCTCCTCTCCTGTTGTCTCTCCTGTTGTCTCTCCTGTCTCCCCTGTTGTATCTCCTGTTGTTTCTCCTGTTGTCTCCCCTGTTGTCTCTCCTCACCTGTTGTCTCCACTGTTGTCTATCCTTTCCTGTTGTCTCTCCTGTTGTCTCTCCTGTTGTCTCTCATCTCCTGTTGGCTTTCCTGTTGTCTCTCCTGTTGTCGCTCCTGTTGTCTCTCCTCTCCTGTTGTCTCCCCCTGTTGTCTCTCCTCACCTGTTGTCTCCACTGTTGTCTATCCTTTCCTGTTGTCTCTCCTGTTGTCTCTCCTGTTGTCTCTCCTCTCCTGTTGGCTTTCCTGTTGTCTCTCCTGTTGTTGCTCCTGTTGTCTCTCCTCTCCTGTTGTCTTTCCTGTTGTCTCTCCTGTTGTCTCTCCTCTCCTGTTGTCTTTCCTGTTGTCTCTCCTGTTGTCTCTCATGTTGTCTATCCTTTCCTGTTGTCTCTCCTGTTGTTTCTCCTGTTGTCTCTCCTCTCCTGTTGGCTTTCCTGTTGTCTCTCCTGTTGTCGCTCCTGTTGTCTATCCTCTCCTGTTGTCTCTCCTGTTGTCTCTCCTGTTGTCTCTCCTCTCCTGTTGTCTTTCCTGTTGTCTCCCCTGTTGTCTCTCCTCACCTGTTGTCTCCACTGTTGTCTATTCTCTCCTGTTGTCTCTCCTCTCCTGTTGTCTCTCCTGTTGTCTCTCCTTTCCTGTTGTCTCTCCTGTTGTCTCTCCTGTTGTCTCTCCTCTCCTCTTGTCTCTCCTTTCCTGTTGTCTCTCCTGTTGTCTCTCCTGTTGTCTCTCCTGTTGTATCTCCTGTTGTCTCTCCAGTTGTCTATCCTCTCCTGTTGTCTCCCCTGTTGTCTCTCCTCTCCTGTTGTCTCTCCTGTTGTCTCCCCTGTTGTCTCTCCTGTTGTCTCTCCTCTCCTGTTTTCTCTCCTGTTGTCTTTCCTCTACTGTTGTCTCTCCTGTTGTCTCTCCTCTCCTGTTGTCTCTCCTGTTGTCTCTCCTCTCCTGTTGTCTCCCCTGTTGTCTCTCCTCTCCTGTTGTCTCTCCTCTCCTGTTGTCTCTCCAGTTGTCTATCCTCTCCTGTTGTCTCCCCTGTTGTCTCTCCTCTCCTGTTGTCTCTCCTGTTGTCTCCCCTGTTGTCTCTCCTGTTGTCTCTCCTCTCCTGTTGTCTCTCCTGTTGTCTTTCCTCTACTGTTGTCTCTCCTGTTGTCTCTCCTCTCCTGTTGTCTCTCCTGTTGTCTCTCCTCTCCTGTTGTCTCCCCTGTTGTCTCTCCTGTTGTCTCTCCTCTCCTGTTGTCTCTCCAGTTGTCTATCCTCTCCTGTTGTCTCCCCTGTTGTCTCTCCTCTCCTGTTGTCTCTCCTGTTGTCTCCCCTGTTGTCTCTCCTGTTGTCTCTCCTCTCCTGTTGTCTCTCCTGTTGTCTTTCCTCTACTGTTGTCTCTCCTGTTGTCTCTCCTCTCCTGTTGTCTCTCCTGTTGTCTCTCCTGTTGTCTCTCCTGTTGTCTCTCCTGTTGTCTACTAAAGTCTGATATTCCTGCAGGCCTGTATTGAAAATGTGGTAGTCAGAGGGATAAATATACTCTAGTCATCCCACTTAGCACCATGTCCTTCTCTCTCCCACATTTGGATTATTTCAGAATGTGAAGTATTTGATTGGCCTAAAATCATCCAAATCAGATCCTCACTTTTGTACCTTTAAAGTAGTATTGGCTGTCAAATAATATATTTTTCTCAGAAGTCCTCCTCTCCTGTATGTGTACAGTACATCCTTGTATTCTAGGCTGTACGGTATTTGCATCAGAGAGCCTGGCTCTGCTCCCCGACTGTAAGAAGATTGGCTTCCAGAGAAGTTATTAAACATAATTGCAAACTAATTAGTACAGTGATCGCTTGGCACCTTAGTCTTGTACGAGACACTCGATGTGGGTTTACAACATGCATTTAAATGTTACACTAATTAGTAATACATCATTAATGCATCACTAGGGTGTGCTTTATAATAGTTATTAATAGAGCTGTATAGATTAGATTAGTAATTAATTTCCAAATAAAAACCTTTACATTATATGCTTGGGAAATCCGTGCTCACAACATGACCTGTATGTTAATGTCTTGTTCTATGATAATGACTCCACAAAGTGCTTTAATTTGGAGTTAGAATTTCTCTTTGTACCCATGAGATTATACATGGTAACAACCTGTACACTTCTGTAAAAATACTTTCAAGTACTACTTAAGTAGTTTTGGGGGGTATCTGTACTTTACTTTACTATTTATACTTTTACTTCACTACATTCCTAAAGAAAATAATGCACTTTTTACTCCATACATTTTCCCTGACACCCAAAAGTACTCATTACATTTTGAATGCTATCCAACTCACTAAACACACATGCTTAGTTTATAAATGATGTCTGGGTGTTGGAGTGTGCCCCTGGCTATCCGTAAATAAAAAACAAGAAAATGGTGCCGTCTGGTTTAATTAATATAAGGAATTTGAAATTATTTAAACTTTTACTTCTCATACTTGAGTATATTTTAGCAATTACATTTACGTTTTATACTTAAGTATATTTAAATACTTTTAGACTTTTACTCAAGTAGTATTTTACTGGGTGACTTTCACTTTTGCTTGAGTCATTTTCTATTAAGGTGTCTTTACTTTTACTCAAGTATGACTATTAGGTACTTTTTCCACCACTGCAACTTACTTCTCTACAGTACACTTGGTAATCAGTGCAGTCAACTGAAGATGATCTTCAATACAGTTTTCCATATGATTGTGCTGTAAAGTGTTAGCAAAGGAGACATTATTAATGTACTCTTGCTAAACGCAAATTTGATCCAATAAAAGTCAATAGGATCTGAAGACAGTCCTATAGCTCTGGCCACGTAATCCTACCATTATCCCACAGCATCAGTAGGATCTGAAGACAGAGTCCTATAGCTCTGGCCACGTAATCCTACCATTATCCCACAGCATCAATAGGATCTGAAGACAGAGTCCTATAGCTCTGGCCACGTAATCCTACCATTATCCCACAGCATCAGTAGGACCCATAACCTATCCATCATTACCATCGTTACCATAAAACCTAAAGGCTCGGTAGGATGTTGACCTGCCTGGATCCAGATCCTGCTCTTCAGGGATTCATCCGGTGTGACACTCCTCTTCCATCCCTCCAATCACTAATGAGTTCAGCTTTGACCTCACAGCGGTTTCTTAATTTCCCCTAATTGAGCGGCCGTTAGCGGCCATAAGCCCTGCATGCGCTGGGGTGTGTGTGTGGTGTGGGGAAGAGGTGTGTGTGTGTCTGTGTGTGTGTGTGCCTACTCACGTGACGCCGGATGGCCTGGCACAGTTCGCACGGGGTACCCATGGCACGGGGAGATCATTAATTCACCCTGCCTCGCCGCACGGCTTATTCTGATGTTTTTGTAATGAGCGCCTGTTAAGGAGGGTAAACAAAGAGGCACGTCGCGGCCCTTTGATGTCAAACCATGTGAGAGCAACGCGATCTGGAGACCTCCAGACGCACACAGGTCTTTAGACAGGAGGAGGAAACCAATCACCATCCTCAGGAGGAGAGGAGAGGGGAAAAACACTGAAGGGTAGAGAACCTGGGGTTGGTTTCGGACACACACACTCATACACACACAGAGGCACACACACACACACACACACACACATCTGCCCCATAGTGCTACCTGCGAGCAGTCTCAAAGGTTTGCAACCCTCTTGTCAAGGACATTAGTTTGAAGTTTCACACAGTCGCTCCAAAGATTACAAAGTTCAAGTTAAAGCAGAATTGTTTGAGATTTAAACGTTTTAAACCAACATGGAGGCCACAGAGAAAACAATGATGATTATTTTGAGTAGGAGAATCACCATTTCCCCACGTCAAACTCGTTCTATCCACTTTGCCCAGGACTCGGATCAGCATGTCAATCTCCACTGATTCTGGGGTCTGAAAACTGGGGAGAAAAGTGGGCTCTTGACTGTGGGATGACGCACGTGGAAGATTGAAGTTTGCTACGTCTCTCACCTCTCTCTCTCTCTCTCTCTCTCTCTCTCTCTGTTTTTCTGTCCCTCTCTCCATTCCTCTCCCTCTCTCTCTCTCTCTCTCTCTCTCTCTCTCTCTCTCTCTCTCTCTCTCTCTCTCTCTCTCTCTCTCTCTCTCTCTCTCTCTCTCTCTCTCTCTCTCTCTTTAACCACGGCCACTAAGAGCCACAGTCCACAATTAGCCCCTCCCCCCCCTGGTTCTTGTTTACATCCCTGCATGCCCAGACCCCAGGCTCTGAAGAGGAGAGGAGGGTGACATCTTGACAGTTTTCTGTTCCCAGCACAAACAAAAGGCCTTTGAATGATGAGCTGTTATTATGCAAATCAGCCCGGACTGATACTGTTTAGAAGAAGCGGCGAGCGACAAGCGGCCGAGTCCTACCGGTCTGCCGTGATAGTGATCATTTTCATGATTGCAGGGACCAGGGAGGAAGAGGGGAATGGGACGAAGGGAGAGTGACCGGGGTGCGTCTGGATTAGCATGTTGTTTTTACTTCCCTATAGGGCTGACCCCCATATGGAGAAACAGTCCCCCTCGGCCCACTGCTGGGCTGGGGGAATGTGAATTCTCTTGAGTAGACAGACATAGCTGATGTGACTTTGTCCAAGTGCAGAGAGAATGTTGGCCCAACTGTACTCAAGGTTAAACGATGCACTCTCGCACTGTGATGTGGAGATACGCAGATAAAGCTCTACAGTGGTTCAGTTTCATCATTCAATATCGCTGCTTGTAAAGACAATGGTGTGAGTGTGTGCATGCGTGTTTGTGCGTGCTTTTGTGTACAGTATGTGTGTCTGCGCCCACACGTTTTTGTGTGTGTGTGCACACGTGTGAACGTTTGTGCGTGCATGCTTCTTACTGAACATGTGTGTGTGTGTACGTCTGCACATTTGTGTGTGTGTGTGTTGTGTGTGTGTGGGGCGGGTGAGTCACTCTGCCTGTCAGGCTGACCCCGGCGCTGCCCACACACACACAGAAACAGTGTGTCCATGTAGAAAGATGAGCTTTCTCATCAGCTGCTCTCTGGCCTGCAGTAGCAGTAGCTCCAGCTCCGATCTGAGCCATATTAACCCAGTGTTGTTCTCCATCCAACACCTACCAACACAATCCTCCAGCCAACACTATAACCACTGCTAATGAATCTGGTGTGAATATCAGTGGGTTTGGGAATTATGTGTGATAATCATTTATGTGTGGTTCATTTAGATATAGGATTTTAGAATTGAGAGAGAGAGAGAGAGAGAGAGAGAGAGAGAGAGAGGGAGGGGGGGGGGGGGGGGAGAGAGAGAAAGAGAGGAGAGAGAGAGAGAGAGAGAGAGAGAGAGAGAGAACGAGAGAGAGAGAGAGAGAGAGTGGTAGAGAGAGAGAGAGAGAGAGAGGGAGAGAGAGCGAGAAAGAGAGAGAAAGAGAGAGAAGGAGAAGAGACG
>NW_028166789.1:0-48599 GCF_964263955.1 Coregonus lavaretus
GTCCAGGGTCACGCCAAGGCTCTTCGCACTCTGGGAGGAGAACACAACGGAGTTGTCAACCGTGATGGCGAGATCATGGAACAGGCAGTCCTTCCCCGGGAGGAAGAGCAGCTCCGTCTTGCCAAGGTTCAGCTTGAGGTGGTGATCCGTCATCCATACTGATATGTCTGCCAGACATGCAGGGATGCGATTCGCCACCTGGTTATCAGAAGGGGGAAAGGAGAAGATTAGTTGTGTGTCGTCAGCGTAGCAATGATAGGAGAGGCCATGTGATGATATGACAGAGCCAAGTGACTTGGTGTATAGCGAGAATAGGAGAGGGCCTAGAACTGAGCCCTGGGGGACACCAGTGGTGAGAGCACGTGGTGCGGAGATAGCTTCTCGCCACGCCACTTGGTAGGAGCGACCGGTCAGGTAGGACGCAATCCAAGAGTGAGCCGCGCCGGAGATGCCCAGCTCAGAGAGGGTGGAGAGGAGGATCTGATGGTTCACAGTATCAAAGGCAGCAGACAGGTCTAGAAGGACAAGAGCAGAGGAGAGAGAGTTAGCTTTAGCAGTGCGGAGAGCCTCCGTGACACAGAGAAGAGCAGTCTCAGTTGAATGACCAGTCTTGAAACCTGACTGGTTTGGATCAAGAAGGTCATTCTGAGAGAGATAGCAAGAGAGTTGGCTAAAGACGGCACGCTCAATAGTTTTGGAGAGAAAAGAAAGAAGGGATACTGGTCTGTAGTTGTTGACATCAGAGGGATCGAGTGTTGGTTTTTTGAGAAGGGGTGCAACTCTCGCTCTCTTGAAGACGGAAGGGACATAGCCAGCGGTCAAGGATGAGTTGATCAGCGAGGTGAGGTAAGGTAGAAGGTCACCGGAGATGGTCTGGAGAAGAGAGGAGGGGATAGGGTCAAGCGGGCAGGTTGTTGTGCGGCCTTCCGTCACAAGTCGCAAGATTTTATCTGGAGAGAGAGGGGAGAAAGAAGTCAAAGCATAGGGTAGGGCAGTGTGAGCAGGACCAGCAGTGTCATTTGACTTAACAAACGAGGATCGGATGTCGTCAACCTTCTTTTCAAAATGGTTGACGAAGTCTTCCACAGAGAGGGAGGGGGGGGGGGGGGGGGGGATTCAGCAGGGAGGAGAATGTGGCAAAGAGCTTCCTAGGGTTAGAGGCAGATGCTTGGAATTTAGAGTAGTAGAAAGTGGCCTTAGCAGCAGAAACAGATGAAGAAAATGTAGAGAGGAGGGAGTGAAAAGATGCCAGGTCCGCAGGGAGTCTAGTTTTCTTCCATTTCCGCTCAGCTGCCCGGAGCTCTGTTCTGTGAGCTCGCAATGAGTCATCAAGCCACGGAGCTGGAGGGGAGGACCGAGCCGGCCGGGAGGATAGGGGACATAGAGAGTCAAAGGATGCAGAAAGGGAGGAGAGGAGGGTTGAGGAGGCAGAATCAGGAGATTGGAGGGAGAAGGATTGAGCAGAGGGAAGAGATGATAGGATGGAAGAGGAGAGAGTAGTGGGAGAGAGAGAGCGAAGGTTGCGGCGGTGCATTACCATCTGTGTAGGGGCAGAGTGAGTAGTGTTGGAGGAGAGCGAGAGAGAAAAGGATACAAAGTAGTCGTCGGAGACATGGAGGGGAGTTGCAGTGAGATTAGTAGAAGAGCAGCATCTAGTAAAGATGAGGTCAAGCGTATTGCCTGCCTTGTGAGTAGGGGGGGACGGTGAGAGGGTGAGGTCAAAAGAGGAGAGGAGTGGAAAGAAGGAGGCAGAGAGAAATGAGTCAAATGTAGACGTAGGGAGGTTGAAATCCCCAAAACTGTGAGGGGTGAGCCATCCTCAGGAAAGGAACTTATCAAGGCATCAAGCTCATTGATGAACTCTCCAAGGGAACCTGGAGGGCGATAGATGACAAGGATATTAAGCTTAAATGGGCTAGTGACTGTGACAGCATGGAATTCAAATGAGGAGATAGACAGATGGGTTAGGGGAAAAATTGAGAATGTCCACTTGGGAGAGATGAGAACTTGCACAATTGGAGGCTGACTAAATACTTTTTCCCCCCACTGTACGTAGGGAAGAGAGAGAGATATGGGGAGAGAGCGAGAGAGAGATATATGGGGAGAGAGCGAGAGAGAGAGAGATGGGGGAGAGAGAGAGAGATGGGGGAGAGGGAGAGAGAGAGATGGGGGAGAGAGAGAGAGAGATGGGGAGAGAGAGAGAGAGAGAGAGAGATGGGGGAGAGAGAGAGAGAGATGGGGGAGAGAGAGAGTGAGAGAGAGAGAGAGAGAGAGAGAGAGAGAGAGAGAGAGAGAGAGATAAGGAAGAGAGAGAGAGAGAGAGAGAGAGAGACAGAGAGAGAGAGAGATAAGGAAGAGAGAGAGAGAGAGAGAGAGAGATAAGGAAGAGAGAGAGAGAGAGAGAGAGATAAGGAAGAGAGAGAGAGAGAGAGAGAGAGAGAGAGAGAGAGAGAGAGAGAGAGAGAGATGGGGGGAGAGAGAGAGAGAGAGAGAGAGAGAGAGAGAGAGAGAGAGAGAGAGATGGGGAGAGAGAGAGAGAGAGAGATGGGGAGAGAGAGAGATGGGAGAGAGAGAGAGAGAGAGAGAGAGAGAGAGAGAGAGAGAGAGAGAGAGAGAGAGAGAGAGAGAGAGAGAGAGAGAGATTTCATGAAGAATGCAAAAACCTAAGAAAGGAATTGAGGAACCTATCTAACCAAAAACACAGAGACACAGATGTTTTATTTTTTTAAACCTTTATTTAACCAGGCAAGTCAGTTAAGAACAAATTCTTATTTACAATGACGGCCTACCAAAAGGCAAAAGGCCTCCTGCGGGGACGTGGGCTGGGATTAAAAATATAGGACAAAACACACATCACGACAAGAGAGACGCCACAACACTACATAAAGAGAGACACCACAACACTACATAAAGAGAGACACCACAACACTACATAAAGAGAGACACCACAACACTACATAAAGAGAGACACCACAACACTACATAAAGAGAGACACCACAACACTACATAAAGAGAGACACCACAACACTACATAAAGAGAGACACCACAACACTACATAAAGAGAGACACCACAACACTACATAAAGAGACCTAAGACAACAACACAACATGACAACAACACGGTAGCAACACAACATGGCAGCATCACAACATGGTAGCAACAAAACATGGTACAAACATTATTGGGCACAGACAACAGCACAAAGGGCAAGAAGGTAGAGACAACAATACATCAGGCGAAGCAGCCACAACTGTCAGTAAGAGTGTCCATGATTGAGTCTTTGAATGAAGAGATGGAGATAAAACTGTCCAGTTTGAGTGTTTTTTGCAGCTCGTTCCAGTCGCTAGCTGCAGCGAACTGAAAAGAGGAGCGACCCAGGGATGTTTGTGCTTTGGGGACCTTTAACAGAATGTGACTGGCAGAACGGGTGTTGTATGTGGAGGATGAGGGCTGCAGTAGGTATCTCAGATAGGGGGGAGTGAGGCCTAAGAGGGTTTTATAAATAAGAATCAACCAGTGGGTCTTGCGACGGGTACATAGAGATGACCAGTTTACAGAGGATTATAGAGTGCAGTGATGTGTCCTATAAGGAGCATTGGTGGCAAATCTGATGGCCGAATGATAAAGAACATCTAGCCACTCGAGAGCAACCTTACCTGCCGATCTATAAATTACGTCTCTGTAATCTAGCATGGGTAGGATGGTCATCTGAATCAGGGTTAGTTTGGCAGCTGGGGTGAAAGAGGAGCGATTACGATAGAGGAAACCAAGTCTAGATTTAACCTTAGCCTGCAGCTTTGATATGTGCTGAGAGAAGGACAGTGTACCGTCTAGCCATACTCCCAAGTACTCATATTTTTTCGTTATTTAGCCCCCCGAAAAGGCTCACCAGGAAGCACACAATGTCATGACTCGTGTTTTGTCCTTAATTTTATTTTAAATTAAATGACCACAGGTCATAAACCTGAAATACAACAAACAAATAATGACAATATATTATTCAAATATACAATTTAAATATATTATTCAAATAATATAATATAATAATAATGTAAATAATGAAAATCAAATAAGCCTGCAACATCATCAAAAATGTGGTAAATCTGGTTTAAAACAACATTGACTACATCACCCAGAATGCCTAGCGCCAGAGGAGCATGCCCAGTGACTCTGCCGTCACTGGTTGCTATGGACGCTGTCACAGGACATAGAACCCATGCCACCACATGCCTCGTCCAAAGGATTTACACACGCACAAACGCAACATAACGCGGCACTCCACCATGGATCACCGAACCAAACCACCGCTAACACCACCGCCACCAGAAAACAGCAGAGTGCTCCGAACAATCAGCACAACGCAAATGGCTGATAATGATAGCCTAATGCTATACAGCATCTGGGTCGCTGAGCTACCGCACCCAGCGAGCTACAAGCTACTCTCAGCCAACTAACACCGACACAGTGAGGTAAACGTTCAGTGCTCAAACATATAAGTGACTTAAACATTAATGCTAGACTGTGAGTAGTTCGCAGTTACATACCCCAACGGGCTGTGTGCTCCTGATGATTGTCTGCGGTGAAATGATTACCAGCTGCCATAATTTAAGTGTGCACATAACGTAACATATATGAGCATCTAAGAAACTTAATGAAATCACTCGTTCCCCATTTAATTGAACACATCAGACCCATTTGCTTCTCTTTTATCTATTTATATATTTATTTTTTTATTTTTTATTTTCCTGAGTGAGCTAGAAGTCTCAACACTGCCTGAGCTATGTTGTTGAAGTAAATTGAGAAGAGCGCTCTTTGAAAGAGGTAGTTAGCAAACCAGGCCAAAGACCCCTCAGAGACACCAATACGCCTTAGCCGGCCCACAAGGATGGAATAGTCAATAAAAATAGCAGCACAACATTGCTTAGAATCAAGGGCAATGGTGACATCATTTAGGACCTTTAAGGTTGCAGTGACACATCCATAACATGAGCGGAAACCAGATTGCATACCAGAGAGAATACTTTAGACATCAAGAAAGCCAGTCAGTTGATTATTGACAAGTTTTCCCAACACTTTTGATAAACAGGTCAAGATAGAAATTGGCCTATAACGGTTAGGATCAGCTTGATCTCCCCCTTTAAATAAAGGACGCACCGTGGCTGCCTTCCAAGCAATGGGAACCTCCCCAGAGAGGAGAGACAGGTTAAAAAGGTCAGAGACAGGCTTGGCGATGATAGGGGCAGCAACCTTAAAGAAGAAAGGGTCTAAACCATCTGACCCAGATGTTTTTTGGGGTCAAGTTTAAGGAGCTCCTTTAGCACCTCGGACTCAGTGACCCCCTGCAGGGAGAAGCTGTGTAGCGGGGGAAAAATAGGGAGGAGCATCGGGGCTAGTCACATTAGAAGGGCTGGGAGATGAGGAAGTGTTGGACGGTCAAGGAGGCATGGCTGAGTCAAATAGGAATCCTGACTTAATGAAGTGGTGATTAAAGAGCTCAGCCATGTGCTCCTTGTCAGTGACAACCACATCGTCAACATTAAGGGACATGGGCAGCTGTGAGGAGGAGGGTTTATTCTCCAGGTCTTTCACCGTTTTCCAGAACTTCTTGGGTTAGACGCAGAGAGAGAACTGCTCCTTAAAGTAACTAACTTTGGCCTTACGGATAGCCTGAATGCACTTATTTCTCATTTACCTGAACGAGAGCCAGTCAGCCCGAGTATTTGTGTGCTGAGCCTTTTGCCAAATGGAATTCTTGAGGTGGAGTAACTCTGCCAGATCAAGGTCGAACCAGGGGCTGAGAACCTGAGCCTACACCTTCACTATGGTGAAACACTAAAACAGTACAGAAATAAACTAAGAAAAAATAAAGAACAATCCATAGAATGTGACCACTTCTGGGAAAATTTGAACACACTAAACAAACAACAACATGAAGAGTTATGGATGGAGATGTATGGATAAACCACTTCTCCAATCTTTCTGGCCCTATAACAAAGAACAAACAGCAAAAACATATACATTATCAATTAAAATCGTAGAGTCAGCTATTAAAGACTACCAGAACCCACTGGATTCTCCAATTACATTGAATGAACTACAGGACAAAATACAAACCCTCCAACCCAAAAAAGCCTGTGGTGTTGATGGTATCCTCAATTAATTAATACTAAGGAAGTCTCGAGGTTTTGCTCGCCTGAGGTAGAGTATCTTATGATAAGCTGTAGACCACACTATTTACCAAGAGAGTTTTCATCTATATTTTTCATAGCTGTATATTTACCACCACAAACCAATGCTGGCATTGAGATTGCACTGAATGAGTTGTACAAGGCCATAAATCAACAGGAAAACGTTCATCCAGATGCAGCGCTCCTAGTGGCCGGGGACTTTAATGCAGGGAAACTTAAATCCGTTCTACCTAATTTCTACCAGCATGTTAAATGTGCAACCAGAGGAAAAAAAACTCTAGACCACCTTTACTCCACACACAGAGACGCATACAAAGCTCTCCCTCGCCCTCCATTTGGCAAATCTGACCATAACTCTATCCTCCTGATTCCTGCTTATAAGCAAAAACTAAAGCAGGAAGCACCAGTGACTCGGTTAATAAAAAAGTGGTCAGATGACGCAGATGCTAAGCTACAGGACTGTTTTGCTAGCACAGACTGGAACATGTTCCGGGATTATTCAGACAGCATTGAGGAGTACACCACATCAGTCACTGGCTTCATCAATAAGTGCATCGATGACGTCATCCCCACAGTGACCGTACGTACATACCCCAACCATAAGCCATGGATTACAGGCAACATCCGCACTGAGCTAAAGGGTAGAGCTGCCGCTTTCAAGGAACGGGACTCTAACCCGGACGCTTATAAGAAATCCCGCTATGCCCTCCGACGAACCATCAAACAGGCAAAGAGTCAATACAGGGCTAAGATTGAATCGTACTACACTGGCTCTGACGCTCGTCGGATGTGGCAGGGCTTGAAAACTATTACAGACTACAAAGGGAAGCACAGCCGCGAGCTGCCCAGTGACACAAGCCTACCAGACGAGCTAAACCACTTCTATGCTCGCTTCGAGGCAAGCAACACTGAAGCATGCATGAGAGCACCAGCTGTTCCGGATGACTATGTGATCACGCTCTCCGTAGCCGATGTGAGTAAGACTTTTAAGCAGGTCAACATTCACAAGCCGCAGGGCCAGACGGATTACCAGGACGTGTACTCCGAGCATGTGCTGACCAACTGGCAAGTGTCTTCACTGACATTTTCAACATGTCCCTGACTGAGTCTGTAATACCAACATGTTTCAAGCAGACCACCATAGTCCCCGTGCCCAAGGACTCTAAGATAACCTGCCTAAATGACTACCGACCCGTAGCACTGACGTCTGTAGCCATGAAGTGCTTTGAAAGGCTGGTCATGGCTCACATCAACAGCATTATCCCAGAAACCCTAGACCCACTCCAATTTGCATACCGCCCCAACAGATCCACAGATGATGCAATCTCTATTGCACTCCACACTGCCCTTTCCCACCTGGACAAGAGGAACACCTACGTGAGAATGCTATTCATTGACTACAGCTCAGCATTCAACACCATAGTGCCCTCTAAGCTCATCACTAAGCTAAGGATCCTGGGACTAAACACCTCCCTCTGCAACTGGATCCTGGACTTCCTGACGGGCCGCCCCCAGGTGGTAAGGGTAGGTAACAACACATCTGCCACACTGATCCTCAACACGGGGGCCCCTCAGGGGTGCGTGCTCAGTCCCCTCCTGTACTCTCTGTTCACCCATGACTGCATGGCCAGGCACGACTCCAACACCATCATTAAGTTTGCCGACGACACAACAGTGGTAGGCCTGATCACCGACAACGATGAGACAGCCTATAGGGAGGAGGTCAGAGACCTGGCCGTGTGGTGCCAGGACAACAACCTCTCCCTCAACGTGACCAAGACAAAGGAGATGATTGTGGACTACACGAAAAAAAAGAGGACTGAGCACGCCCCCATTCTCATCGACGGGGCTGTAGTGGAACAGGTTGAGAGCTTCAAGTTCCTTGGTGTCCACATCACCAACGAACTATCGTGGTCCAAACACACCAAGACAGTCGTGAAGAGGGCACGACAAAGCCTACTCCCCCTCAGGAGACTGAAAAGATTTGGCATGGGTTCTCAGATCCTCAAAAAATTATACAGCTGCACCATCGAGAGCATCCTGACTGGTTGCATCACCGCCTGGTATGGCAACTGCTTGGCCTCCGACCGCAAGGCACTACAGAGGGTAGTGCGTAAGGCCCAGTACATCACTGGGGCCAAGCTTCCTGCCATCCAGGACCTCTATACCAGGCGGTGTCAGAGGAAGGCCCTCAAAATTGTCAAAGACTCCAGCCACCCTAGTCATAGACTGTTCTCCCTGCTACCGCACGGCAAGCGGTACCGGAGTGCCAAGTCTAGGTCCAAAAGACTTCTCAACAGCTTCTACCCCCAAGCCATAAGACTCCTGAACAGCTAATCATGGCTACCCAGACTATTTGCACTGCCCCCCCCCCACCCCATCCTTTTTACGCTGCTGCTACTCTGTTAATTATTTATGCATAGTCACTTTAACTCTACCCACATGTACATATTACTTCAACTATCTCAACTAGCCGGTGCCCCCGCACATTGACTCTGCACCGGTACCCCCCTGTATACATAGCCTCCCTACTGTTATTTTATTTTACTTCTGCTCTTTTTCTCTCAACACTTTTTTTGTTGTTGTTTTATTTGTACTTTTTTTGTAAAAAATAAATGCACTGTTGGTTAAGGGCTGTAAGTAAGCATTTCACTGTAATGTCTGCACCTGTTGTATTCGGCGCATGTGACCAATACAATTTGATTTGATTTGATTTGATTTAAATGAAAAAAATATACAGACCACAAATTCCAATTGGCTATACTTCAACTCTTTAACATCATCCTCAGCTCTGGCATCTTCCCCAATATTTGTAACCAAGGACTGATCACCCCAATCCACAAAAGTAGAGACAAATTTGACCCCAATAACTACTGTGGGATATGCGTCAACAGCAACCTTGGGAAAATAAATGTATGCACGCATGACTGTAAGTCGCTTTGGATAAAAGCGTCTGCTAAATGGCATATTATTATATTATATTATAAAATCCTCTACATAATCATTAACAGCAGACTCGTACATTTCCTCAGTGAAAAATGTACTGAGCAAATGTCAATTTGGCATTTTACCAAATTACCGTATGACATACCACGTATTCACCCTGCACACCCTAATTGACAAACAAACAAACAAAACCAAAGGCAAAGTCTTCTCATGCTTTGTTGACAAGTGTGCGGTTCAAATTGGCAAAAAAAACACATTTCTTTCCTCAGGGCCGTGGGGTGAGGCAGGGATGCAGCTTGAGCCCCACCCTCTTCAACATGTATAAACACAATACTACTATATACAGTGGGGAGAACAAGTATTTGATACACTGCCGATTTTGCAGGTTTTCCTACTTACAAAGCATGTAGAGGTCTGTAATTTTTTACCATAGGTACACTTCAACTGTCAGAGATGGAATCAAAAAAAAATAATCCAGAAAATCACATTGTATGATTTTTAAGTAATTAATTTGCATTTTTTTGCATGACATAAGTATTTGATACATCAGAAAAGCAGAACTTAATATTTGGTACAGAAACCTTTGTTTGCAATTACAGAGATTATACGTTTCCTGTAGGTCTTGACCAGGTTTGCACACACTGCAGCAGGGATTTTGGCCCACTCCTCCATACAGACCTTCTCCAGATCCTTCAGGTTTCGGGGCTGTCGCAGGGCAATACGGACTTTCAGCTCCCTCCAAAGATTTTCTATTGGGTTCAGGTCTGGAGACTGGCTAGGCCACTCCAGGACCTTGAGATGCTTCTTACGGAGTCACTCCTTCGTTGCCCTGGCTGTGTGTTTCGGGTCGTTGTCATGCTGGAAGACCCAGCCACGACCCATCTTCAATGCTCTTACTGAGGGAAGGAGGTTGTTGGCCAAGATCTCACGATACATGGCCCCATCCATCCTCCCCTCAATACGGTGCAGTCGTCCTGTTCTCTTTGCAGAAAAGCATCCCCAAAGAATGATGTTTCCACCTCCATGCTTCACGGTTGGGATGGTGTTCTTGGGGTTGTACTCATCCTTCTTCTTCCTCCAAACACGGCGAGTCTCTACCTCTGACTCCATCTCTACCTCTGACTCCATCTCTACCTCCGACTCCATCTCTACCTCCGACTCCATCTCTACCTCCGACTCCATCTCTACCTCCGACTCCATCTCTACCTCTGACTCCATCTCTATCTCTGACTCCATCTCTATCTCTGACTCCATCTCTACCTCTGACTCCATCTCTACCTCCGACTCATCTCTACCTCTGACTCCATCTCTACCTCCGACTCCATCTCTAGATCCGACTCCATCTCTACCTCTGACTCCATCTCTAGCTCCGACTCCATCTCTACCTCTGACTCCATCTCTACCTCTGACTCCATCTCTACCTCCGACTCCATCTCTATCTCTGACTCCATCTCTACCTCTGACTCCATCTCTACCTCCGACTCCATCTCTATCTCTGACTCCATCTCTAGCTCCGACTCCATCTCTACCTCTGACTCCATCTCTACCTCTGACTCCATCTCTAGCTCCGACTCCATCTCTACCTCCGACTCCATCTCTACCTCCGACTCCATCTCTACCTCCGACTCCATCTCTACCTCTGACTCCATCTCTACCTCTGACTCCATCTCTACCTCCGACTCCATCTCTACCTCCGACTCCATCTCTACCTCCAACTACCTCATCCCCATATTGTTATTTATTTTGCTCATTTGCACCCCAGTATCTCTATTTGCACATCATCTTCTGAACGTCTATCACTCCAGTGTTAATACTAAATTGTAATTATTTTTCACTATGGCCTATTTATTGCCTTACCTCCATAACTTACTACATTTGCACACACTGTATATAGATTTTCTATTGTGTTATTGACTGTACGTTTTGTTTATTCCATATGTAACTCTATGTTGTTGTTGTTTTTATCGCACTGCTTTGCTTTATCTTGGCCAGGTCGCAGTTGTAAATGAGAACTTGTTCTCAACTGGCCTACCTGGTTAAATAAAGGTGAAATAAAATTTATAAAAAATAAAAATAAGTAATGCATGCAGAGCAGAATTAGGCCGATACCCGCCAATTATCCATATCCAGAAAAGAGCTGTTAAATTCTACAACCACCTAAAAGGAAGCGATTCCCAAACCTTCCATAACAAAGCCATCACCTACAGAGAGATTAACCTGGAGAAGAGTGCCCTAAGCAAGCTGGTCCTGGGGCTCTGTTCACAAACACAAACAGACCCCACAGACCCCCAGGACAGCAACACAATTAGACCCAACCAAATCATGAGAAAGCATAAAGATAATTACTTTAGAAAGAATTAACAAAAAAAACAGAGCAAACTAGAATGCTATTTGGCCCTAAGCAGAGAGTTCACAGTGTCAGAATACCTGACCACTGTGACTAACCCAAACTTAAGGAAAGCTTTGACTATGTACAGACTCAGTGAGCATAGCCTTGCTATTGAGAAAGCCGCCGTAGGCAGACCTGGCTCTCAAGAGAAGACAGGCTATGTGCACACTGCCCACAAAATGAGGTGGAAACTGAGCTGCACTTCCTAACTTCCTGCCAAATGTATGACCATATTAGAGACACATATTTCCCTCAGATGACACAGACCCACAAAGAACCTCCCATATCTATTGGGTGAAATACCACAGTGTGCCATCACAGCAGCAAGATTTGTGACCTGTTGCCACAAGAAAAGGGCAACCAGTGAAGAACAAACACCATTGTAAATACAACCCATATTTATGTTTATTTATTTTCCCATTTGTACTTTAACTATTTGCACATCACTACAACACTGTATATTGACATAATATGACATTTGAAATGTGTTTATTATTTTGGAACATCTGAGTGTAAGGATCACTGTTAATATTTATTGTTTATTTCATTTTTGTTTGAGAGAGAGAGAGAGAGAGAGAGAGAGAGAGAGAGAGAGAGAGAGAGAGAGAGAGAGAGAGAGAGAGAGAGAGAGAGAGAGAGAGAGAGAGAGAGAGAGAGAGAGAGAGAGAGAGAGAGAGAGAGAGAGAGAGAGAGAGAGAGAGAGAGAGAGAGAGAGAACTCTAGCTCAGAGGAATTTGTCTATTTTTTCCTACAGAGAAAATCAAAACCATGCATTTAACGATAGTCCAGTCACTGGTGGATTCTGGTAGCACTTGATTGGGTTTATTTCTATTCCTACATTTTAAACTAACTTGTGCCTGCTGTAATCAGTAGCAACTAATGAGATAAACAACAGAGGGCGCTCTAGGACATACTTCAGTTGTCTCAATGTCTACTTTCCTTTACTGTGCTGTCTGAGCACAACGTTGTACTGAATTAATTAATTGAAATGTTAACAAATTAGTGTGCTTTAGTATGCATGTACAGGTGTGCACCTTAACACACCTGAAGGATATATTATATGCTAAATGGCATATTGTTATTAGAAGCCACCATATTAGATGCTTTTGGGATCTGGGTGTCTCATTTCAGAGGGGTGTGGGGGAGAGAGAGGCCACAAGGAGCATATCTGTTCTCCTCTCTCCCTCCATTCTAGCTCTGACTCTGCGCTGACTCCATCTCTAGATCTGTTCTCCTCCCTCCATTCTACCTCTGACTCCATCTCTAGCTCCGACTCCATCTCTAGCTCCGACTCCATCTCTAGCTCCGACTCCATCTCTAGCTCCGACTCCATCTCTACCTCCGACTCCATCTCTACCGCCGACTCCATCTCTACCTCCGACTCCATCTCTACCTCCGACTCCATCTCTACCTCCGACTCCATCTCTACCTCTGACTCCATCTCTTATAAGGCTGCTGTTGACACTCCTGTCTTTTCCCTTTTCTTTATCTCCTTCATCCTTTTGGATGGAAGGAGGGAGGGAGGTTGGAAGGTTGGCTGGCTTGCTGGAAACATGGATGGATGGCTGGCTGAGAAAGAGACTCCGAGGCTGTATTGAGCAATCAGGGGATTTGTGTGTTGGCTGAGAGACAATATGGGACACTGCCATGACAGCTGAACTAGTCCTGATATTTATCTAGTGTTGTTGCAGGGAGGCCCAGGAATGTATAGTCGCTTGCCCATCAGCTTAGCTAAGAATACAGTCAGTTTGTGTTTGTGTGTCTAGGGGTGTGGAGTGGGGTTGGGGGGGGGGGTTAGTGATGCGCGGGTCAGCTATTTGTTCACCCGCACCCGCCCACAATTGCTGATAACCCGCCCGCAACCACCCGTCTATATGTGATAAAGTGAAAATCTGAGGCCAGCACCCGACCCTAACATGCTAATATAGAAAATGCGCTGTACAGTCAAAGATGGCGGAACAATTTTTTTACAGGACATTTTAGATAGGCCTATGTTTCTGCTTATAATTTCCGACATTTTGGTAGGCTATTTGTTATAAGTCATATATCTATAATTAGATACATGCAGCTTCTCTACTGTCATTACTTGTTGCCCTAGAAGACTAAATAAACCCCTGCTCACCAGAATAATGACATAAATTGACAGAACAAATGCTTCATTCTAGTTGCCATGGTAAAGTTCGTTTTCTCGTTCCTCCTTCATCTATACTTCTCTCAGGCAGCAAAGTCGTTTAGGGACCGGGGAGAAAATGCAATAACAAAAAAATATACACTACCGGTCAAACGTTTCAGAACACCTACTCATTCAAGGGTTTTTCTTTATTTTTGCTATTTTCTACATTGTAGAATAATAGTGAAGACATCACAACTATGAAATAACACATGTGGAATCATGTAGAAACCAAAAAAGTGTTAAACAAATCGAAATATATTTTGTGTTTGAGATTCTTCAAATAGCCACGCTTTGCCTTGATGACAGCTTTGCACACTCTTGGCATTGTCTCAACCAGCTTCACCTGGAATGCTTTTCTAACAGTCTTGAAGGAGTTCCCACATATGCTGAGCACTTGTTGGCTGCTTTTCCTTCACTCTGCGGTCCGACTCATCCCAAACCATCTCAATTTGGTTGAGGTCGGGGGATTGTGGAGGCCAGGTCATCTGATGCAGCACTCAATCACTCTCCTTCTTGGTAAAATAGCCCTTACACAGCTTGGATGTGTGTTGGGTCATTGTCCTGTTGAAAAACAAATGATAGTCCCACTAAGCCCAAACCAGATGGGATGGCGTATCGCTGCAGAATGCTGTGGTAGCCATGCTGGTTAAGTGTGCCTTGAATTCTAAATAAATCACTGACAGTGTCACCAGCAAACACATTAAGGCAAAGGGTGGCTATTTGAAGAATCTCAAATATAAAATATATTTAACACTTTTTTGGTTAGGGTTAGGGTTATTTCATAGTTTTGATGTCTTCACTATTATTCTACAATGTAGAAAATAGTAAAAATAAAGATAAACCCTTGAATGAGTAGGTGTTCTGAAACTTTTGACCGGTAGTGTATACAGTGAGGGAAACAAGTATTTGATCCCCTGCTGATTTTGTACGTTTGCCCACTGACAAAGAAACGATTAGTCTATAATTTTAACGGTAGGTTTATTTGAACAGTGAGAGACAGAATAACAACCAAAAAATCCAGAAAAACGCATGTCAAAAATGTTATAAATTGATTTGCATTTTAATGAGGGAAATAAGTATTTGACCCCCTCTCAATCAGAAAGATTTCTGGCTCCCAGGTGTCTTTTATACAGGTAACGAGCTGAGATTAGGAGCACACTCTTAAAGGGAGTGCTCCTAATCTCAGCTTGTTACCTGTATAAAAGACACCTGTCCACAGAAGCAATCAATAATTCAGATTCCAAACTCTCCACCATGGCCAAGACCAAAGAGCTATCCAAGGATGTCAGGGACAAGATTGTAGACCTACACAAGGCTGGAATGGGCTACAAGACCATCACCAAGCAGCTTGGTGAGAAGGTGACAACAGTTGGTGCGATTATTCGCAAATGGAAGAAACACATAAGAACTGTCAATCTCCCTCGGTCTGGGGCTCCATGCAAGATCTCACCTCGTGGAGTTGCAATGATCATGAGAACGGTGAGGAATCAGCCCAGAACTACACGGGAGGATCTTGTCAATGATCTCAAGGCAGCTGGGACCATAGTCACCAAGAAAACAATTGGTAACACACTACGCCGTGAAGGACTGAAATCCTGCAGCGCCCACAAGGTCCCCCTGCTCAAGAACGCACATATACAGGGCCGTCTGAAGTTTGCCAATGAACATCTGAATGATTCAGAGGAGAACTGGGTGAAAGTGTTGTGGTCAGATGAGACCAAAATTGAGCTCTTTGGCATCAACTCAACTCGCCGTGTTTGGAGGAGGAGGAATGCTGCCTATGACCCCAAGAACACCATCCCCACCATCAAACATGGAGGTGGAAACACTATGCTTTGGGGGTGTTTTTCTGCTAAGGGGACAGGACAACTTCACCGCATCAAAGGGACGATGGATGGGGAAATGTACCGTCAAATCTTGGGTGAGAACCTCCTTCCCTCAGCCAGGGCATTGAAAATGGGTCGTGGATGGGTATTCCAGCATGACAATGACCCAAAACACACGGCCAAGGCAACAAAGGAGTGGCTCAAGAAGAAGCACATTAAGGTCCTGGAGTGGCCTAGCCAGTCTCCAGACCTTAATCCCATAGAAAATCTGTGGAGGGAGCTGAAGGTTCGAGTTGCCAAACGTCAGCCTCGAAACCTTAATGACTTGGAGAAGATCTGCAAAGAGGAGTGGAACAAAATCCCTCCTGAGATGTGTGCAAACCTGGTGGCCAACTACAAGGAACGTCTGACCTCTGTGATTGCCAACAAGGGTTTTGCCACCAAGTACTAAGTCATGTTTTGCAGAGGGGTCAAATACTTATTTCCCTCATTAAAATGCAAATCAATTTATAACATTTTTGACATGCGTTTTTCTGGATTTTTTTGTTGTTATTCTGTCTCTCACTGTTCAAATAAACCTACCATTAAAAGTATAGACTGATCATGTCTTTGTCAGTGGGCAAACGTACAAAATCAGCAGGGGATCAAATGCTTATTTCCCTCACTGTATATATGGAAATATTTTCCGGCCCACATTTCCAAATGACATCAGTTTGACCAGTTTTAAGGAAATTAAAAGCTTTTAAAATAACCCAACATGTTTTTGATAAGATTTCAGTTCGGCTTGGATGCATATTTAATGTGGTTGAAATACTATCGGCTTTTTTGATGCTGAGAAAGATAGCACCTCTACAGACGTTGCCGAACTGTTCATTCATTCTCTCAAGATGCTGAAATAAATAAAACATATTTCTCCACTCCCGAGTCAAAATGTACGTTTCGTCAAAATGTACGTTTGGTCTATAGTTTTACTGCAAGAAATGCTTAATTCTGCAGGAGTTAATATTATATTAGGCTATATGAGAGTTTATGGACCTACAGTCAGTGTCTAGATTTCAGCTAGGCTACAATCCCATGTAATCCATCTGAACAGTACAGTTCCCTTGACGTGCCGTCTTGTGACTGTCTAATTTGTTTAGCGTCTCACAATCATCACACATAACGTAGCCGGCACTGCTATCATCCTCTTTTATCACTTCACCAAATCTTTCCCAAACATTAGACTACTGTTCTGCCCGTCCCTTATTTTAACTCTCCATTTCGCAGCTTTTCTCTTATTGAATTAAACTCTGACATTGTCCTTTTTGTCTCAGTGGTTCGATGTTAAGTTTCCAAAAGCATTTCGCAGTTGGTGTGTTTTTGGAGCTACGGTTAGTGTGCAGCCTAAAGGGCCTAATAGCAGATACAAATAATGAAAGAAAAACCTCAGACCCTAAACCTGCCCGCCGCCCACCAGCCCTTCATCCACACAGACCCTAAACCTGCCCGCCGCCCACCAGCCCTTCATCCACACAGACCCTAAACCTGCCCGCCACCCACCAGCCCTTCATCCACACAGACCCTAAACCTGCCCGCCACCCACCAGCCCTTCATCCACACAGACCCTAAACCTGCCTGCCCACCACCAACCAGCCCTTCATCCACACAGACCCTAAACCTGCCCGCCACCCACCAGCCCTTCATCCACACAGACCCTAAACCTGCCTGCCCACCACCAGCCCTTCATCCACACAGACCCTAAACCTGCCCGCCACCCACCAGCCCTTCATCCACACAGACCCTAAACCTGCCCGCCACCCACCAGCCCTTCATCCACACAGACCCTAAACCTGCCCACCACCCACCAGCCCTTCATCCACACAGACCCTAAACCTGCCCGCCACCCACCAGCCCTTTATCCACACAGACCCTAAACCTGCCCGCCACCCACCAGCCCTTCATCCACACAGACCCTAAACCTGCCCACCACCAACCAGCCCTTCATCCACACAATATTTCATGACCCTAAACCTGCCCGCCCCGCGGATATAACCACAGGGACTGGTTATGAGTCAACTCGCGCATCACCAGTGTGTGTGTGTGTGTGTGTGTGTGTGTGTGTGTGTGTGTGTGTGTGTGTGTGTGTGTGTGTGTGTGTGTGTGTGTGTGTGTGTGTGTGTGTGTGTGTGTGTGTGTGTGTGTGTGTGTGTGTGTGTGTGTGTGTGTGTGTGTGTGTGTGTGTGTGTGTGTGTGTGTGTGTGTGCGCGCGTGTTTATGTGATTGCTTGAGCTGACCTTGTTAAAGGTAAGAAGGAGTTCATTCTTCTGTCTGTTTTAAATGTGTTTCTGTTTCCTCAACCTTTTATTTGTTTGTCATTTTATACTACATGTTTTTCCTCCAGTGTAAAGCTGTCTTTGTAAAATGTGTGATTGACAGTGGTTCAGCTAGCTCCTTCTCCTCTCCAGTGACGTGGGAAAAGTATTTGCCTCCTTTCTAATTTTCTCTATTTTTGATACTGAAATATGCAAAAATAGAGAATATCAGAAAGGTGAAAAAACGTTTTCGCTGTATGTGTGTGTCTATATTTCAAGTGACTGTGTGTTGTTAAGGACCTACGTATGTACAGCTCCTGGGGCGATCAGTGAAAGTCCAATCCCCAGCATTGTGTTAGTTGTGGTATATTATCAACACAGTGAAGACTTCCAAGGCCTCTGGCAGGTTAGAGTTAGAGAGCCCAGCCCTGTTGTGCCTGTCTGGGCTGGTCCCTCCACCTTGGTGCTTACCTGAGGAATTCTGCCTCTGCAGACTCTTTATATCTCCATTTATACCAGGGCAATAGCTCCACGCTCACACAAAGGGAAGGGTACACACACCTTATCCCCTCTCCTCCGCCCTGCCCTTCTTTTGGTGAAACATAATCAGTAGTCTTTGAACCAGGGCTTTGGGCTTATGGCTTTCAGGTCTTTGGGTCTTTGGGTCTTTGTACCCTCCTGGAGTCTCCTTTCCTTCCAGCAGAACGTTTGGACTGCGTCCTAAATGGCACCCAATTCTCTATGTACTGCCGTACTTTTGACTAGAGCCATATGTACTGCCGTACTTTTGACTAGAGCCATATGTACTGCCGTACTTTTGACTAGAGCCATATGTACTGCCATACTTTTGACTAGAGGTATATGTACTGCCGTACTTTTGACTAGAGGCATATGTACTGCCGTACTTTTGACTAGAGGCATATGTACTGCCGTACTTTTGACTAGAGGCATATGTACTGTCATACTTTTGACTAGAGGCATATATACTGCCGTACTTTTGACTAGAGGCATATGTACTGCAGCACATTTGACAAGAGGCATATGTACTGCAGTACTTTTGAGTAGAGGCATATGTACTGCAGTACCTTTGACTATAGGCATATGTACTGCAGTGCCTTTGACTATAGGCATATGTACTGTGGTACCTTTGACTATAGGCATATGTACTGCAGTACCTTTGACTATAGGAATATGTACTGCGGTACCTTTGACTAGAGGCCTATGTACTGCAGTACCTTTGACAAGAGGCCCATGTACCACAGTACCTTTGACTAGAGGCCTATGTCAAAAGTAGTGCACTACAGATGCAGGATCTTACTTTGATCACTCCTTTATTGCTGAGAATTTTCCAGCAAAGCAGAAAATTTAAACTTGAAGTGTATTTGAGTTTTAAAAAGGCTTCTATAGTTATTAATTTCCACTTTGAAATTTCTGATTTGATTTGCCCCCTACAAAAATGCCCATTCATTATAATCCACATAATAATTCACATTTCCTGTTGCTGCAGGATTATTTTCCTGCTCTAGCAAACTGGCTCAAATTCAGATCCTACATATGTACATAGGGAATTGGGAGCCATTTGGGATTTAGGCTTAGTTGCTATGGTGACTGCTAGGCTGGGATGGCTGGCAGCACGCAGAGTTCAGGAGTGTGCGTGTGTGTGTGTGTGTGTGTGTGCGTGTGTGTGTGTGTGTGTGTGTGCGTGTGTGTGTGTGTGTGTGTGTGTGTGTGTGTGTGTGTGTGTGTGTGTGTGTGTGCGTGTGTGTGTGTGTGTGTGTGCGCGTGTGTGTGTACAGGGATAGTAGATGATTGCATTATAAACACAGCACCACCCTGTTCTGCTGGGTGTGTGATATATTGACGAGGAGGAGACGGCTATATTCTGTAGCCTCGAGTGGTGAAGTGGGCTTGGCAGGCAGGAAGTACTATTGCTCACCTGGCTGATGATTAGGGCAGGACCATCCCAGAAGGAATTAACTTCTTTAGGAAAAAAGCCCTAATGTTGGAAACAAACATCATTGTGTTGTCATCCAGAGTCACATGTATTTATTTTCCAAGCTAAAGCACACAATATTTTACATACAGCAGGTTTTTTTAAAGGACCAAAGAGTTCGGTCTGCTTTGTGTTTTCATTTTTGCCAGGGATGAATATGGTCCCAGCCTTAATGATACTACAACAACAGAACAAATTAAATCAGAACAAACCAAGGATGGTGACTGAGAATGACGCACTAACAAGCCTCTATTCTTCTAACCACTGTCCTGTTCAGTAGGCTACTGGGAAGGACAACTGACAACTGGTAATGCCCCAGTGCTCTGAAAACCCCCCGTATGACAACTGGTAAATCAAATAAAAATCGAATCAAATTTTATTTGTCACATACACGTGTTTAGCAGATGTTATAGCGGGTTTAGCGAAATGCTTGTGCTTCTAGCTCCGACAGTGCAGTAATATCTAACAAGTCATATCTAACAATTTCACAACATATACCCAATACACACAAATCTAGTAAGGAACGGAATTTAAGAATATATACATATATGGACAAGCAATGACAGAGCGGCATGGACTAAGATACAGTAGAATATTATAGAATACAGTATATACATATGAGATGAGTAGTGCAAGATATGTAAACATTATTAAAGTGACTAGTGTTCCATTTCTTAAAGTGGCCAGTGATTTCAATAGGCAGCAGCAGCCTCTAATGTGCTAGTGATGGCTATTTAACAGTCTGATGGCCTTGAGATAGAAGCTGTTTTTCATTCTCTCGGTCCCAGCTTTGATGCACCTGTACTGACCTCGCCTTCTGGATGATAGCGGGGTGAACAGGCAGTGGCTCGGGTGGTTGATGTCCTTGATGATCTTTTTGGCCTTCCTGTGACATCGGGTGTTGTATGTGTCTTGGGGGGCGGGTAGTTTGCCCCCGGTAATGCGTTCGGCAGACCGCACCACCCTCTGGAGAGCCCTGCGGTTGTGGGCTGTGCAGTTGCCGTACCAGGCGGTGATACAGCCCGACAGGATGCTCTCAATTGTGCATTTGTAAAAGTTTGTGAGGGTTTTAGGTGATAGGCTGAATTTCTTCAGCCTCCTGAGGTTGAAGAGGCTCTGTTATGCCTTCTTCACCACACTGTCTGCGTGGGTGGACCATTTCAGTTTGTCAGTGATGTGTACGCCAAGGAACTTGAAGCTTTCCACCTTCTCCACTGCGGTCCCGTCAATGTGGATAGGGGGGTGCACCCTCTGCTGTTTCCTGAAGTCCACGATCATCTCCTTTGTTTTGTTGATGTTGAGTGAGAGGTTATTTTCCTGGCACCACACTCCCAGAGCCCTCACCTCCTCCCTGTAGGTGGTCTCGTCATTGTTGGTAATCAAGCCTACTATTGTTGTGTCGTCTGCAAACTTCATGATTGAGTTGGAGGCGTGCGTGGCCACGCAGTCATGGGTGAACAGGGAGTACAGGAGGGGGCTGAGCACGCACCCTTGTGGGGCCCCAGTGTTGAGGATCAGCGAAGTGGAGATGTTGTTTCCTACCTTCACCACCTGGGGGCGGCCCGTCAGGAAGTCCAGGACCCAGTTGCACAGGGCGGGGTTCAGACCCAGGGCCTCTAGCTTAATGATGAGCTTGGAGGGTACTATGGTGTTGAATGCTGAGCTGTAGTCAATTAACAGCATTGGTGGCCATCTTGAAGCATGTGGGAACAGCAGACTGGGAAAGGGAGAGATTAAATATCTCCATAAACACTCCAGCCAGCTGGTCTGCGCATGCTCTGAGGACGCGGCTAGGGATGCCATCTGGGCCGGCAGCCTTGCGGGGGTTAACATGTTTAAATGTGTTAATCACGTCGGCCATGGAGAAGGAGAGGCCACAGTCCTTGGTAGTGGGCCTTGTCAGTGGCACTGTGTTATCCTCAAAGTGGGCGAAGAAGGTGTTTAGCTTGTCTGGAAGCGAGACGTTGGTGTCGGTGACGTGGCTGGTTTTCCTTTTGTAGTACGTGATTGTCTGTAAACCCTGCCACATACGTCTCGTGTCTGAGCCGTTGAATTGTGACTCCACTTTGTCTCTATACTGATGTTTTGCCTGTTTGATTGCCTTGCGGAGTGAGTAGCTACACTGTTTGTATTCTGCCATATTCCCAGTCACCTCGCCATGGTTGAATGCGGTGGTTCGTGCGTTCAGATTTGCGCGAATGCTGCCATCTATCCACGGTTTCTGGTTAGGGTAGGTTTTAATAGTCACAGTGGGCACAACATCACCTATACACTACCTGATAAACTCAGTCACCGTTTCAGTGTACAGTCGTGGTCAAAAGTTTTGAGAATGACACAAGTATTGGTCTTCATAAAGTTTACTGCTTCAGTGTTTTTTTATATTTTTCTCAGATGTTACTATGGTATACTGAAGTATAATTACAAGCATTCCATAAGTGTCAAAGGCTTTTATTGACAATTACATTAAGTTTATGCAAAGAGTCAATATTTGCAGTATTGACCCTTCTTTTTCAAGACCTCTGCAATCCGCCCTGGCATGCTGTCAATTAACTTCTGGGCCACATCCTGACTGATGGCAACCCATTCTTGCGTAATCAATGCTTGGAATTTGTGGGTTTTTGTTTGTCCACCCGCCTCTTGAGGATTGACCACATGTTCTCAATGGGATTAAGGTCTGGGGAGTTTCCTGGCCATGGACCCAACATTTCGATGTTTTGTTCCCAGAGCCACTTAGTTATCACTTTTGCCTTATGGCAAGGTGCTCCATCATGCTGGAAAAGGCATTGTTCGTCACCAAACTGTTCTTGGATGGTTGGGAGAAGTTGCTCTCGGAGGATGTGTTGGTACCATTCTTTATTCATGGCTGTGTTCTTAGGCAAAATTGTGAGTGAGCCAACTCCCTTGGCTGAGAAGCAACCCCACACATGAATGGTCTCAGGATGCTTTACTGTTGGCATGACACAGGACTGATGGTAGCGCTCACCTTGTCTTCTCCAGACAAGCTTTTTTCCGGATGCCCCAAACAATCGGAAAGGGGAGTCATCAGAGAAAATGACTTTACCCCAGTCCTCAGCAGTCCAATCCCTGTACCTTTTGCAGAATATCAGTCTGTCCCTGATGTTTTTCCTGGAGATTAGTGGCTTCCTCGCTGCCCTTCTTGACACCAGACCATCCTCCAAAAGTCTTCGCCTCACTGTGCGTGCAGATGCACTCACACCTGCCTGCTGCCATTCCTGAGCAAGCTCTGCACTGGTGGTGCCCCGATCCCGCAGCTGAATCAACTTTAGGAGACGGTCCTGGCGCTTGCTGGACTTTCTTGGGCGCCCTGAAGCCTTCTTCACAACAATTGAACCTCTCTCCTTGAAGTTCTTGATGATCCGATAAATGGTTGATTTAGGTGCAATCTTACTAGCAGCAATATCCTTGCCTGTGAAGCCCTTTTTGTGCAAAGCAATGATGACGGCACGTGTTTCCTTGCAGGTAACAATGGTTAACAGACGAAGAACAATGATTTCAAGGACCACCCTCCTTTTAAAGCTTCCAGTCTGTTATTCTAACTCAATCAGCATGACAGAGTGATCTCCAGCCTTGTCCTCGTCAACACTCTCACCTGTGTTAACGAGAGAATCACTGACATGATGTCAGCTGGTCCTTTTGTGGCAGGGCTGAAATGCAGTGGAAATGTTTTTTGGGGATTAAGTTCATTTTCATGGCAAAGAGGGACTTTGCAATTAATTGCAATTCATCTGATCACTCTTCATAACATTTCTGGAGTATATGCACATTTCCATCATAAAAACCGAGGCAGCAGACTTTGTGAAAATTAATATTTGTGTCATTCTCAAAACTTTTGACCACGGCTGTATACGTCTGAATTATTTTTGGAAGCTACCCGGAACATATCCCAGTCCGCGTGATCAAATAAATCTTGAAGCGTGGATTCCGATTGGTCAGACCAGCGTTGAATAGTCCTTAGCACGGGTACTTCCTGTTTGAGTTACTGCCTATAGGAAGGGAGAAGCAAAATGGAGTCATGGTCAGATTTGCCGAAAGGCCAGTCATGGTCAGATTAACCATCCCGGAAGTTCGAATAGCAATGGTCGAGGATTTTAGCAGCGCGAGTACAACAGTCGATATGTTGATAGAACTTCGGCAGCCTAGTCCTCAAATTTGCTTTGTTAAAATCCCTGGTTACAATAAATGCAGCCTCAGGATATGTGGTTTCCAGTTTGCATAAGGTCCAGTGAAGTTCTTTGAGGGCCGTCGTGGTATCGGCTTGAGGGGGGATATACACGGCCGTGACTATAACCAAAGAGAATTATCTTGGTGTCACACCCTGGCTCTGGGACTCTATTTGTTGAGCCAGGGTGTGTTTATTCTATGTGTTTATTTCTATGTTGGGGGTTCTAGTTTGTTGATTTCTATGTTTGCCTGAGTGACTCCCAATCAGAGGCAACGAGTGTCAGCTGTTGGCTGGTTGTCTCTGATTGGGAACCATATTTAAACTGTCTGTTTTCCCTTTGTGTTTGTGGGTTTTTGTTCCGTGTTCGGTCATTGATACCGTTGGACGTCACGAGTCGTTTCTTGTTTTGTGTTTAAACTTTAACTAATTAAAGTATGTTTGTTCATCACGCTGCGCCTTGGTCCTCATCTCTCACCGACGATCGTGACAGAAAAACCCACCATGCAACGACCAAGCAGCGTGTCCAGGGGCAGCTCTTGGGCTGGACATGGGAGGAAGCGCCGGGAGAAGAGACGGTGGAGGCGCGCCGTAGAGAGGAGCAACGGCGTGATCAGGGTCGTCGTCGGGCGGTCGAGAGGCAACCCCAGAAAATTTTTAGGGGGGGGCACACGGCATGGACGACGGGGCTGACGGAGGCAAAAAAGGGGCGGATTCTGGAGGCCACCAGGTTACGGATACACCGCCCTGTACGTCCTGTGCGGATGCCTCACACAGAGTGTGTGAGGGTAGGCATTCAGCCAGGACGGGTTGTGGCCGCTCTTCACTCCAGGGCTCCTATCCGTCTCCACAGCCCGGTCCGGCCTGTCCCTGCTCCACGCACCAAGCCTACGGTGTGCGTCGCCAGCCCAGTCCGGCCTGTCCCTGCTCCACGCACCAAGCCTACGGTGTGCGTCGCCAGCCCAGTCCGGCCAGTCCCTGCTCCACGCACCAAGCCTACGGTGTGCGTCGACAGCCCAGCCCGGCCTGTCCCTGCTCCACGCACCAAGTATACGGTGCGCGTCGCCAGCCCGGCCCGGCCTGTTCCTGCCACTCGCACCAAGTATACGGTGCGCGTCGCCAGCCCGGCCCGGCCTGTTCCTGCCACTCGCACCAAGTATACGGTGCGCGTCGCCAGCCCGGCCCGGCCTGTTCCTGCCACTCGCACCAAGTCTACGGTGCGCGTCGCCAGCCCGGCCCGGCCTGTTCCTGCCACTCGCACCAAGCCAGGGGTGCGAGTCGTCAGCCTGGTAAGGCCCGTCCCTCCTCCACGCACCAAGCCAGGGGTGCGAGTCGTCAGCCTGGTAAGGCCCGTCCCTCCTCCACGCACCAAGCCAGGGGTGCGCGTCGTCAGCCTGGTAAGGCCCGTTCCTCCTCCACGCACCAAGCCAGGGGTGCGCGTCGTCAGTCCAGCACAACCCGTGCCTGGGTCACCGGTGCCTGGTAAGGTACCGGTCAACTGCTCCACGATGGAGCTGAAGCTAACCGCTCCTGCTATGTCCAGTTCGGCTCCAGCCGGCGGGGCCAGACTGGACCAGGGGCGCTATGGGGGGTGTATTGGAGGGTGGTGGTCAAGGCCGGAGCCAGAACCGCCGCCGAGGAGGTATGCCCGCCCAGCCCTCCCCTGTTTTGTTTAGTTGAGGCGCGGTCGCAGTCCGCGCCTTTAGGGGGGGGTACTGTCACACCCTGGCTCTGGGACTCTATTTGTTGAGCCAGGGTGTGTTTATTCTATTTGTTTATTTCTATGTTGGGGGTTCTAGTTTGTTGATTTCTATGTTTGCCTGAGTGACTCCCAATCAGAGGCAACGAGTGTCAGCTGTTGGCTGGTTGTCTCTGATTGGGAGCCATATTTAAACTGTCTGTTTTCCCTTTGTGTTTGTGGGTTTTTGTTCCGTGTTCGGTCATTGATACCGTTTGGACGTCACGCGAGTCGTTTCTTGTTTTGTGTTTAAACTTTAACTAATTAAAGTATGTTTGTTCATCACGCTGCGCCTTGGTCCTCATCTCTCACCGACGATCGTGACACTTGGGAGATAATACGGTCGGCCTTTGATTGTGAGGTATTCTTGGTCAAGGGTGAACAGAAGGACTCGAGTTCCTGTATGTTACTACAATTACACCATGAGTCGTTAATCATGAAACACACACCTCCGCCCTTCTGCTTCCCGGAGAGATATTTATTCCTGTCTGCGCGATGAACTGAGAACCCATCTGGCTGGACCAATTCCGACAGAATATCCCAAGAGAGCCATGTTTCCGTGAAACAGAATATGTTACAGGCCTTCATGTCTCTCTGGAAAGGAATCCTTGCCCGTAGTTCGTCGACCTTGTTAACCAAAGACTGAACATTAGCGAGTAAAATACTTGGAAGCGGTGGGTGGTGTGCGCGCCTCCTAAGTCGAACCAGCAGGCCGCTCCGAGTGCCACATCCTCCACCGGCGATGTTTTGGGTCAGCCGCTGGAATCAGTTAAGTTGCCCTGTGGAGCGCAAACAAAGGATCTGCTTCGGGAAAGTCGTATTCCTGGTCGTAATGCTGGTGAGTTACCGCCACTCTGATATCCAATAGTTTTTCCCGGCTGAATGTAATGATGCAAAACACTTTCTGAGCTAATAATGTAAAAAAATTATACATAAAAAAACAAAATACTGCAAAGTTTCCTAAGAGCTTCTTCGTCGGCGCCAGGATCAAGCCCCAGTGCTCTGAAAACCCCCTGTATGACAGCTTGGGCAGAGGGACAGATGCAGAGGAGAGGAGGAGGGGAGAAGGAGAGGAAGTACTGTTGAGTTTGGCAGGCAGGAAGTACTGTTGTGTTTGGCAGGCAGGAAGTACTGTTGAGTTTGGCAGGCAGGAAGTACTGTTGTGTTTGGCAGGCAGGAAGTACTGTTGTGTTTGGCAGGCAGGAAGTACTGTTGTGAAGGCAGGCAGGAAGTACTGTTGCTCAAGATGTGTTCCTGAGGGCTCACCTGGCTGACGATAGAACATTAGATCATTGCATGCATCTATAATCACATTTGCGCAGTGGCATACAGTTGAGCGGACATGTTTTTAGGATTTCCACACATTGGGATTTTTTTTAGCAGGGTGCGGAAAAAAATGGGCCTTTTTATAAATGCATTTAATGCAATTCTACGTCATTTACATGATAGACATTAGCAGAAAATTTTTTGATACCACACAAATGGCCAAATGCAGACTAGCAGGCAAGCATTTATAATAATTTGTTTTATCATGATTATTATTGTATATCATTTGTTATTATTGTAGCCTATTTATTAATCTAAACCTTAAATGTGCTAAACGTGTTTTGATTAATTCTGTTGAGACATTTTCTAAATTAAGTTCTTTTTAATAATATACTAAATACTTCAAAGGCTCTAAATTTAAAAAGTAATCCAATAAGTAATCATCTAGTTTTTATCTGTAATCTGATGACAATACGTTTGCTGATAATGTAACTGATTAGTTCGTTTTTTTGTAATCAGATTACATGTAATCAAATACTCATTAACCCGGTTAAAGTAGATGCATTACAAGACCAAAGGACACCTGCTCGTCGAACATCTCATTCCAAAATCATGGGCATTAATATGGAGTTGGTCCCCACTTTGCTGCTATAACAGCCTCCACTCTTCTGGGAAGGCTTTCCACTAGATGTTGGAACATTGCTGTGGGGACTTGCTTCCATTCAGCCACAAGAGCGTTAGTGAGGTCGGGCACTGATGTTGGGCGATTAGGCCTGGCTCGCAGTCGGCGTTCCAATTCATCTCAAAGGTGTTCAATGGGGTTGAGGTCAGGGCTCTGTGCAGGCCAGTCAAGGTCTTCCACATCGATCTCGACAAACCATTTCTGTATGGACCTCGCTTTGTGCACGGGGGCATTGTCATGCTGAAACAAGAAGGGCCTTCCCCCAACTGTTGCCACAAAGTTGGAAGCACAGAATCATCTAGAATGTAATTGTATGCTGTAGAGTTAAGATTTCCCTTCACTGGAACTAAGGGGCCTAGCCCGAACCGTGAAAAACAACCCCAGAACATTATTCCTCCTCCACCAAACCTTACAGTTGGCACTATGCATTGGGGCAGATAGCGTTCTCCTGGCATCCGCCAAACCCAGATTTGTCCGTCGGACTGCCAGATGGTGAAGCGTGATTCATCACTCCAGAGAATGCGTTTCCACTGCTCCAGAGTCCAATGGCAGCGAGCTTTACACCACTCCAGCCGACGCTTGGCATTGCGCATGGTGATCTTAGGCTTGTGTGTGGCTACTCGGCCATGGAAACCCATTTCAAGCAGCTCCCGACGAACAGTTCTTGTGCTGCCGTTGCTTCCAGAGACAGTTTGGAACTCGGTAGTGAGTGTTACAACCGAGGACAGACGATTTTTATGCGCTTCAGCACTCGGCGGTCCTGTTCTGTGAGCTTGTGTGGCCTACCACTTCGCGGCTGAGCCGCTGTTGCTCCTAGACGTTTCCACTTTACAATAACAACACTTACAGTTGACCGCACAGTAGGTTAGTGGCACCTTAACGGAATGAGTGGAATGGTATCAAATACATGAAACATGGTTTACATCTGTTTGATGTCATTCCATATGCGCCATTCCAGCCATTATTATGAGCCGTCCTCCCCTCAGCAGCCTCCACTGGTTGACCCAGGGCAGCTCTAGCAGGGCAGAAATTTGACAAACTGACTTGTTGGAAAGGTGGCATCCTATGACGTTGCAAGTCACTGAGCTCTTCAGTAAGGCCATTCTACTGCCAATGTTTGTCTATGGAGATTGCATGGCTGTGTTCTCGATTTTATACAACTGTCAGCAAAGGGTGTGGCTGTAATAGCCAAATCCACTAATTTGAAGGGGTGTCCACATACTTTTGTATATTACATTTACATTTTAGTCATTTAGCAGACGCTCTTATCCAGAGCGACTTACAGAAGCAATTAGGGTTAAGTGCCTTGCTTAAGGGCACATCGACAGATTTTTCACCTAGTCGGCTCGGGGATTAGAACCAGCGACCTTTCGGTTACTGGCACAACGCTCTTAACCACTAAGCCACCTGCCGCCACCATATATAGTGTAGGTTATAAGTAGGCCTTTTGTAAAATAAATATAATTAGCCTATTACTGTCATTTGTTGGCTTTTCAATACATCCTGTTCAAAACCTGTTGTGAAGATTTAAACCAGTTCGGGGTTTTTTTTTCATTCATCAGCGACACAGTCACCAAAAAATACATAATAATGTGATGCCAATAGTGTCTTTCAAAACTTATCCGAATCAAACACCGTGGATTGATGGCAGCCTTGTAGGGAAACTGAAGGAGACAGATCCTGCTTATAAACACGGCAAGGAGACCGGTGACAGTAGTATGGTTGAACAGCACAACTACGACTTCCGCAGATCGATCAAGATGCCGAGACACAAGTGTAGGGACAAAATGGAGGAGCGTTTCAGCGGGTCGGACACGAGGCGTATGTGGCAGGGGGGTTCCAACCATCACGGATTACAAAAGGAAAGCCCCTGAAGACAACTAGGGCTACGTGCTTACGGTCTCCGCGGAGGACGTATGGAAGTCATTCAAGCTTGCTAACCCTCGCAAGGCTGCCGGCCCAGACGGCATCCCTAGCCCCGCCCTCAGAGCACGTGCAGACCAGCTAGCTGTTGAGTATTCAGACTTTTTCAATCTCTCTAGCTCAGGCTGTTATCCCCAACCTGCTTAAAGATGTCCACTATCATCAAGAAAGGGAAAGTAACTGAACTGAATGACTACCGACCCGTAGCACTCACTTCCATCATAACGAAGTGCTTTGAGAGGCTAGTCAAAGACCATATCACCTCCTCCCTCCCCGACACACTCAACCCTCTCCAATTCACCTACCGGCCTGACAGCTCCACGGACGACGCAATCGCCATCACACTGCACACTGCCCTCACCCACCTGGACAAAAGGAATGCATATGTGAGGATGCTGTTCATCGACTACAGCTCGGCCTTCAATACTATAGTGCCCTATAAGCTCATTACAAAGCTCACGGCACTGGGACTGAACTCCTCCCTATGCATATGAGTCCTGACCCTCCTAACGGGCCGCCCCCAGGTGGTGAAGGTAGGGAACATTACCTCCTCGACACTGATTCTCAATACGGGGGCCCCACCAGGGTGCGTCCTCAGTCCCCTCCTGTATTCCCTGTATACCCACGACTGCTTGGACTCACACAGTTCCAACTCCATCATCAAGTTCGCTGACGACACGACAGTAGTAGACCTGATTACCAACAACGACGAGACGAACTGCAGGGAGGAAGTAGGCACTGTGACGGCGTGGTGCCAGGTAAACAACCTCTCCCTCAATGTCAGTCTGACGGCGTGGTACCAGGTAAACAACCTCTCCCTCAATGTCAGCAAAACAAAGGAGCTGATTGTGGACTTCAGGAGGAACCAGACTGGGCAAGCACCCATCTTCATCAACGGGGCCGCCGTGGAGACGGTTAAAAACGTCAAGTTCCTCGGCGTACACATCTACGATGAGCTGAAATGGTCAAACCACACGGACACCGTGGTGAATGGCGGCACGACAGCGACTCTTCAACCTCAGGATGCTGAAGAAATTTGGCCTGTCCCCGAGGGCGCTCACAGTGCTCTACAGGAGCACCATCGAGAGCATACTGTCGGGCTGCATCACGGCCTGGTATGGCAACCCCACCGCTGACCGCAAGGCTCTACAGAGGGTGGTGTGCTCAGCCGAACACACCACTGGGTGCTCACTGCAAGGCCCTCCAGGACACCTACAACACCACCAGGTGTCGCAGGAAGGTCAAGAAGATCATCAAGGACCTCAGCCACCTGAGCCACGGCCTGTTCTCCCCGCTTCCATCACTCTGACGCGGGCGGTATAGGAGTATCATGGCAAAAAACTGACTGGCCAATAGCTTCTACCCCCAGACCATCAGGCTGCTGAACAGCCACTAGGGAGCTACCTGGTGCCCCTGTCCCACCAGACTTCCACTTGCCCCACAATGGACATTTATCATTGCTACAGTTGTAAATGTATATTTATTAATAAATAATAATAATAATAATAATAATAATAATAATTAACTTTACATACTGTATAGCTAGCTAAATGAATTAAATATCACCAGCTTGCGAACTTCATATTAGCTAGTTAGCTAGCTACCTTGATGTATTTTATCGTTGTAACTAAATGCATTTGTAGCTAGGTAGGTAGCTAGCTAACAGCCATGGAAGAGGGTGAAAGGATTAGCTAGCACTTCCAGCTGTCAGAGAAGGGAGAGTAGGTTCTGGATAGAGCAGGATAACATTATGAAAATCATCTCCAGTTCCAGTCCCTAGCGAGAAACTGAGGACAGAGATTTTTACATTTGAGTCATTTTTAGCAGACGCTCTTATCCAGAGCGACTTACAGTTAGTGAGTGCATACATTTTTTTTTTTTTTTTCATACTGGCCCCCCGTGGGAATCGAACCCACAACCCTGGCGTTGCAAACGGCCATGCTCTACCAACTGAGCTACAGGAACAATAATATTCAGGGCTGTCTAATTAGAGTATAATGATCCAGGCTCTGTCGTAGCCGGCCGCGACCGGGAGACCCATGGGGCGGCGCACAATTGGCCCAGCGTCGTCCAGGGTAGGGGAGGGAATGGCCGGCAGGGGATGTAGCTCAGTTGGTAGAGCATGGCGTTTGCAACGCCAGGGTTGTGGGTTCGATAAAATAATGTATGTGCTAACTGTAAGTCGCTCTGGATAAGAGCGTCTGCTAAATGACTAAAATGTAAATGTAAATGTAATAATGCAGCCTGTTTCTTTGTGATGTTTTCTGTCCTCAGATAGAGAGCCATGAAACCCTGTCTGCAGAGGAAGAGGTCCCAGTGAATGTCCCAACAGAATAAGGGTAAGTCCATGTACACCGTGGATTATGTATACCTAACTATGTTAGCTTCATTTTGTAGACAGTTTAAAAGTCACACAGTGTATAAACCTATCACAACTGGAGCAGGCCAACCCCTGCTGGGTGTGCAGGCTTCTGTTCCAACCCAGCACTAACACACCTGATTCAATGTATCAAACCTAATTAGTTGATCATCAAGTGTGCTATTACTAGGCTGTGACAGAAGTCTGCTCCCCCCAGTAGATCAGGGATCAGTGGAGCGAGGTTGGCCACCGCTGGTATTGACTTTTTATTTTGTTCACCTGAAATTATGCTTTAGTGAGATTAGCCTGCTTAACCTTTACACATGAGTTAGCCTACTAGTACACTTTGAAAGGATATGAAATAGTGTCGATTGTTTGAAGTTAAATGTTTAAACTTGGTTTTACTTGTTAACTTAACTATTATTCAAGTTGAACTAGTGTTGATGTTGATTAATCACAGATCACAGTCCTGCTATACAGAAGGGAATCTGTCTCTAATGTGTCTGTGTTTCTATACAGAGGGGAAGGGAATCTGTCTCTAATGTGTCCTGCTATAGAGGGGAAGGGAATCTGTCTCTAATGTGTCTGTGTTGCTATACAGAGGGGAAGGGAATCTGTCTCTAATGTGTCCTGCTATGCAGAGGGGAAGGGAATCTGTCTCTAATGTGTCCTGCTATGCAGAGGGGAAGGGAATCTGTCTCTAATGTGTCCTGCTATGCAGAGGGGAAGGGAATCTGTCTCTAATGTGTCTGTGTTGCTATACAGAGGGGAAGGGAATCTGTCTCTAATGTGTCTGTGTTGCTATACAGAGGGGAAGGGAATCTGTCTCTAATGTGTCTGTGTTGCTATACAGAGGGGAAGGGAATCTGTCTCTAATGTGTCCTGCTATGCAGAGGGGAAGGGAATCTGTCTCTAATGTGTCTGTGTTGCTATACAGAGGGGAAGGGAATCTGTCTCTAATGTGTCCTGCTATGCAGAGGGGAAGGGAATCTGTCTCTAATGTGTCTGTGTTGCTATACAGAGGGGAAGGGAATATGTCTCTAATGTGTCCTGCTATGCAGAGGGGAAGGGAATCTGTCTCTAATGTGTCTGTGTTGCTATACAGAGGGGAAGGGAATCTGTCTCTAATGTGTCTGTGTTGCTATACAGAGGGGAAGGGAATCTGTCTCTAATGTGTCTGTGTTGCTATACAGAGGGGAAGGGAATCTGTCTCTAATGTGTCTGTGTTGCTATACAGAGGGGAAGGGAATCTGTCTCTAATGTGTCCTGCTATGCAGAGGGGAAGGGAATCTGTCTCTAATGTGTCTGTGTTGCTATGCAGAGGGGAAGGGAATCTGTCTCTAATGTGTCCTGCTATGCAGAGGGGAAGGGAATCTGTCTCTAATGTGTCCTGCTATAGAGGGGAAGGGAATCTGTCTCTAATGTGTCCTGCTATGCAGAGGGGAAGGGAATCTGTCTCTAATGTGTCTGTGTTGCTATGCAGAGGGGAAGGGAATCTGTCTCTAATGTGTCCTGCTATGCAGAGGGGAAGGGAATCTGTCTCTAATGTGTCCTGCTATGCAGAGGGGAAGGGAATCTGTCTCTAATGTGTCCTGCTATAGAGGGGAAGGGAATCTGTCTCTAATGTGTCTGTGTTGCTATGCAGAGGGGAAGGGAATCTGTCTCTAATGTGTCCTGCTATGCAGAGGGGAAGGGAATCTGTCTCTAATGTGTCTGTGTTGCTATACAGAGGGGAAGGGAATCTGTCTCTAATGTGTCCTGCTATACAGAGGGGAAGGGAATCTGTCTCTAATGTGTCCTGCTATACAGAGGGGAAGGGAATCTGTCTCTAATGTGTCCTGCTATGCAGAGGGGAAGGGAATCTGTCTCTAATGTGTCCTGCTATACAGAGGGGAAGGGAATCTGTCTCTAATGTGTCCTGCTATGCAGAGGGGAAGGGAATCTGTCTCTAATGTGTCCTGCTATGCAGAGGGGAAGGGAATCTGTCTCTAATGTGTCCTGCTATGCAGAGGGGAAGGGAATCTGTCTCTAATGTGTCTGTGTTGCTATGCAGAGGGGAAGGGAATCTGTCTCTAATGTGTCCTGCTATGCAGAGGGGAAGGGAATCTGTCTCTAATGTGTCCTGCTATACAGAGGGGAAGGGAATCTGTCTCTAATGTGTCCTGCTATGCAGAGGGGAAGGGAATCTGTCTCTAATGTGTCCTGCTATGCAGAGGGGAAGGGAATCTGTCTCTAATGTGTCCTGCTATACAGAGGGGAAGGGAATCTGTCTCTAATGTGTCTGTGTTGCTATACAGAGGGGAAGGGAATCTGTCTCTAATGTGTCTGTGTTGCTATACAGAGGGGAAGGGAATCTGTCTCTAATGTGTCTGTGTTGCTATACAGAGGGGAAGGGAATCTGTCTCTAATGTGTCTGTGTTTCTATACAGAGGGGAAGGGAATCTGTCTCTAATGTGTCCTGCTATACAGAGGGGAAGGGAATCTGTCTCTAATGTGTCTGTGTTTCTGTGTTTCTGTGTTTCTGTGTGTCTGTGTTTCTGTGTTTTATTCTCACGTGATCATTACCTTTTTGTTCAGTCATAAGCTCTCCAATTAGCTTTATTTGTCAGCCATGTGAACCTGTTTTGCAGCTGACAATGGAATGGGAATGCCAACGCCAATGCCAACGCCAACGCCAACGCCAATGCCAACGCCAACGCCAACGCCAACGCCAACGCCAATGCCAATGCCAACGCCAACGCCAACGCCAACGCCAACGCCAACGCCAACGCCAATGCCAATGCCAACGCCAATGCCAATGCCAACGCCAACGCCAATGCCAATGCCAACGCCAACGCCAACGCAGCCATAGGCCTACAGCAGTGGTTCCCGACTCCAGCATCCCCAAGACCACCACAACAATGACATTGTTTATGCTAAATGTGTTTCAATTGTAATAGAAAGAAGATAGTTGGGCTATAATAAATCATTTATATCACAATGGGGTCACGGCAAAGCAGAGATGACAAAATACTTTTTATCCAATGGGGTCACGGCAAAGCAGAGATGACACAATACTTTTTATCCAATGGGGTCACGGCAAAGCAGAGATGACAAAATACTTTTTATCCAATGGGGTCACGGCAAAGCAGAGATGACAAAATACTTTTTATCCAATGGGGTCACGGCAAAGCAGAGATGACACAATACTTTTCATTTCCCCCATACAACAATATAGCCTATTATTAAAGTACAGTATGTTTACAATATCATAAACAATAGTATTTTACACGTTCCAAATGACATGACTAAGTAATTGAAGTAGAAACGAATACTGCTCCAGCGTTGCTCATCTTTCATTGTGGGAATCCAGTCTGGTGTCTTGATAGAGGTCAGCTGGTGAACCTTCAGTACACAAACAGATGAGAAGCATTCCTGATGTTTAGAATACCCCTTCTTCAGGTCACCTATACCATCAGGGCTCTTAAGTGTTTGGTCATGTTTAATTCAGGTGTTTCAGTGTCATGTAAAGATTACATCTGTTGTTGTTGAACAACCAATAGTCAACACAGCAGGTATCCCATTGAGACCTTTGTCCTATGCTGTAATGTCCATACGTTTTCTCTCCTCTTATGAATAAAGTTATCATATTATCATTGGGTTATCATATGAAGATAGGATAACCACTGGAGTTTTTTTTTTTCGGACAAAAATGCCCTCCAGGCTATATGGGATGTCATATTGTACAATTTGCGCCACCTCTTTCATGGTCAGGGCTAGATGGGATCAAGCTTTTGTCAAATTGATGTAGTATTTGACATTTCATAGCAGGTTAGGAGAATTTACGCAGCAGATTAGGAGAATTTCACGATTGCGGGGAATCTGTAAACATATATTTTTTCCCCTCGTTGTCTTTCCTGCCTTGTTAAAGCAGCCAAATACTCCACAGGAAATGACCTTTGTGATGAATCAACTAGTTTTAGGCTGTTATCATGCAGTTTGTTGTAGCCACTCAAATGTTGTTGTCAGAAGAATTAATGTGGTGGTCTTCCATCATGCCTGCCAGGGGATGTTCTACGTCAACTGCAAGCCCTCTATACTGCAGGCCCTCTATACTGCAAGCCCTCTATACTGCAGGCCCTCTATACTGCAAGCCCTGTATACTGCAGGCCCTCTATACTGCAGGTCGTCTATACTGCAGGCCCTCTATACTGCAGGTCGTCTATACTGCAAGCCCTGTATACTGCAGGCCCTCTATACTGCAAGCCCTGTATACTGCAGGCCCTCTATACTGCAGGCCCTCTATACTGCAGGCCCTCTATACTGCAGGCCCTCTATACTGCAGGCCCTCTATACTGCAAGCCCTCTATACTGCAAGCCCTGTATACTGCAGGCCCTCTATACTGCAGGACCTCTATACTGCAAGCCCTCTATACTGCAGGCCCTCTATACTGCAGGCCCTCTATACTGCAGGACCTCTATACTGCAAGCCCTGTTTACTGCAGGCCCTCTATACTGCAGGACCTCTATACTGCAAGCCCTCTATACTGCAAGCCCTCTATACTGCAAGCCCTGTATACTGCAGGCCCTCTATACTGCAAGCCCTCTATACTGCAGGTCATCTATACTGCAAGCCCTGTTTACTGCAGGCCCTCTATAATGCAAGCCCTCTATACTGCAGGCCCTCTATACTGCAGGCCCTCTATACTGCAGGCCCTCTATACTGCAGGCCCTCTATACTGCAGGCCCTCTATACTGCAGGACCTCTATACTGCAGGCCCTCTATACTGCAGGCCCTCTATACTGCAGGCCCTCTATACTGCAAACAATGTTTACTGCAGGCCCTCTATACTGCAGGCCCTCTATACTGCAGGCCCTCTATACTGCAAGCCCTGTTTACTGCAGGCCGTCTATACTGCAGGCCCTCTATACTGCAGGCCCTCTATACTGCAAGCCCTGTTTACTGCAGGCCCTCTATACTGCAAGCCCTCTATACTGCAAACAATGTTTACTGCAGGCCCTCTATACTGCAGGCCCTCTATAATGCAGGCCCTCTATACTGCAGGACCTCTATACTGCAGGCCCTCTATACTGCAGGCCCTCTATACTGCAGGACCTCTATACTGCAAGCCCTCTATACTGCAGGCCCTGTATACTGCAGGCCCTCTATACTGCAGGCCCTCTATACTGCAAGCCCTCTATACTGCAAGCCCTCTATACTGCAGGCCCTCTATACTGCAAGCCCTGTTTACTGCAGGCCCTCTATAATGCAGGCCCTCTATACTGCAAGCCCTCTATACTGCAAGCCCTCTATACTGCAGGCCCTCTATACTGCAGGCCCTCTATACTGCAGGACCTCTATACTGCAAGCCCTGTTTACTGCAGGCCCTCTATACTGCAGGCCCTCTATACTGCAAGCCCTCTATACTGCAGGCCCTCTATACTGCAGGCCCTCTATACTGCAGGACCTCTATACTGCAAGCCCTGTTTACTGCAGGCCCTCTATACTGCAGGACCTCTATACTGCAAGCCCTCTATACTGCAAGCCCTCTATACTGCAAGCCCTGTATACTGCAGGCCCTCTATACTGCAAGCCCTCTATACTGCAGGTCATCTATACTGCAAGCCCTGTTTACTGCAGGCCCTCTATACTGCAAGCCCTCTATACTGCAGGCCCTCTATACTGCAGGCCCTCTATACTGCAGGCCCTCTATACTGCAGGACCTCTATACTGCAAGCCCTCTATACTGCAAGCCCTCTATACTGCAGGCCCTCTATACTGCAAGCCCTCTATACTGCAGGCCCTCTATACTGCAAGCCCTCTATACTGCAAACAATGTTTACTGCAGGCCCTCTATACTGCAGGCCCTCTATACTGCAGGCCCTCTATACTGCAAGCCCTGTTTACTGCAGGCCCTCTATACTGCAGGCCCTCTATACTGCAGGCCCTCTATACTGCAAGCCCTGTTTACTGCAGGCCCTCTATACTGCAAGCCCTCTATACTGCAAACAATGTTTACTGCAGGCCCTCTATACTGCAGGCCCTCTATACTGCAAGCCCTGTATACTGCAGGGCCTCTATACTGCAGGCCCTCTATACTGCAAGCCCTCTATACTGCAGGCCCTCTATACTGCAGGCCCTCTATACTGCAAGCCCTGTATACTGCAAGCCCTCTATACTGCAAACAATGTTTACTGCAGGCCCTCTATACTGCAGGCCCTCTATACTGCAAGCCCTGTATACTGCAGGGCCTCTATACTGCAGGCCCTCTATACTGCAAGCCCTCTATATATGCAGGCCCTCTATACTGCAAGCCCTGTTTACTGCGGGCCCTCTATACTGTAGGACCTCTATACTGCAAGCCCTCTATACTGCAGGCCCTCTATACTGCAAGCCCTGTTTACTGCAGGCCCTCTATACTGCAGGCCCTCTATACTGCAGGCCCTCTATACTGCAGGCCCTCTATACTGCAAGCCCTGTATACTGCAGGCCCTCTATACTGCAGGCCCTCTATACTGCAAGCCCTCTATACTGCAGGCCCTCTATACTGCAAGCCCTGTATACTGCAAGCCATCTATACTGCAAACCCTGTTTACTGCAGGCCCTCTATACTGCAGGCCCTCTATACTGCAAGCCCTCTATACTGCAAGCCCTCTATACTGCAGGCCCTCTATACTGCAAGCCCTGTTTACTGCAGGCCCTCTATACTGCAGGCCCTCTATACTGCAAGCCCTGTTTACTGCAAGCCCTCTATACTGCAGGCCCTCTATACTGCAAGCCCTGTATACTGCAAGCCATCTATACTGCAAACCCTGTTTACTGCAGGCCCTCTATACTGCAGGCCCTCTATACTGCAAGCCCTCTATACTGCAAGCCCTCTATAATGCAGGCCCTCTATACTGCAGGACCTCTATACTGCAGGCCCTCTATACTGCAGGCCCTCTATACTGCAGGACCTCTATACTGCAAGCCCTCTATACTGCAGGCCCTGTATACTGCAGGCCCTCTATACTGCAGGCCCTCTATACTGCAAGCCCTCTATACTGCAAGCCCTCTATACTGCAGGCCCTCTATACTGCAAGCCCTGTTTACTGCAGGCCCTCTATAATGCAGGCCCTCTATACTGCAAGCCCTCTATACTGCAAGCCCTCTATACTGCAGGCCCTCTATACTGCAGGCCCTCTATACTGCAGGACCTCTATACTGCAAGCCCTGTTTACTGCAGGCCCTCTATACTGCAGGCCCTCTATACTGCAAGCCCTCTATACTGCAGGCCCTCTATACTGCAGGCCCTCTATACTGCAGGACCTCTATACTGCAAGCCCTGTTTACTGCAGGCCCTCTATACTGCAGGACCTCTATACTGCAAGCCCTCTATACTGCAAGCCCTCTATACTGCAAGCCCTGTATACTGCAGGCCCTCTATACTGCAAGCCCTCTATACTGCAGGTCATCTATACTGCAAGCCCTGTTTACTGCAGGCCCTCTATACTGCAAGCCCTCTATACTGCAGGCCCTCTATACTGCAGGCCCTCTATACTGCAGGCCCTCTATACTGCAGGACCTCTATACTGCAAGCCCTCTATACTGCAAGCCCTCTATACTGCAGGCCCTCTATACTGCAAGCCCTCTATACTGCAGGCCCTCTATACTGCAAGCCCTCTATACTGCAAACAATGTTTACTGCAGGCCCTCTATACTGCAGGCCCTCTATACTGCAGGCCCTCTATACTGCAAGCCCTGTTTACTGCAGGCCCTCTATACTGCAGGCCCTCTATACTGCAGGCCCTCTATACTGCAAGCCCTGTTTACTGCAGGCCCTCTATACTGCAAGCCCTCTATACTGCAAACAATGTTTACTGCAGGCCCTCTATACTGCAGGCCCTCTATACTGCAAGCCCTGTATACTGCAGGGCCTCTATACTGCAGGCCCTCTATACTGCAAGCCCTCTATACTGCAGGCCCTCTATACTGCAGGCCCTCTATACTGCAAGCCCTGTATACTGCAAGCCCTCTATACTGCAAACAATGTTTACTGCAGGCCCTCTATACTGCAGGCCCTCTATACTGCAAGCCCTGTATACTGCAGGGCCTCTATACTGCAGGCCCTCTATACTGCAAGCCCTCTATATATGCAGGCCCTCTATACTGCAAGCCCTGTTTACTGCGGGCCCTCTATACTGTAGGACCTCTATACTGCAAGCCCTCTATACTGCAGGCCCTCTATACTGCAAGCCCTGTTTACTGCAGGCCCTCTATACTGCAGGCCCTCTATACTGCAGGCCCTCTATACTGCAGGCCCTCTATACTGCAAGCCCTGTATACTGCAGGCCCTCTATACTGCAGGCCCTCTATACTGCAAGCCCTCTATACTGCAGGCCCTCTATACTGCAAGCCCTGTATACTGCAAGCCATCTATACTGCAAACCCTGTTTACTGCAGGCCCTCTATACTGCAGGCCCTCTATACTGCAAGCCCTCTATACTGCAAGCCCTCTATACTGCAGGCCCTCTATACTGCAAGCCCTGTTTACTGCAGGCCCTCTATACTGCAGGCCCTCTATACTGCAAGCCCTGTTTACTGCAAGCCCTCTATACTGCAGGCCCTCTATACTGCAAGCCCTCTATATATGCAGGCCCTCTATACTGCAAGCCCTGTTTACTGCGGGCCCTCTATACTGCAGGCCCTCTATACTGCAGGCCCTCTATACTGCAAGCCCTGTTTACTGCAAGCCCTCTATACTGCAGGCCCTCTATACTGCAGGCCCTCTATACTGCAGGCCCTCTATACTGCAGGCCCTCTATACTGCAGGCCCTCTATACTGCAAGCCCTCTATACTGCAGGCCCTCTATACTGCAAGCCATCTATACTGCAAACCCTGTTTACTGCAGGCCCTCTATACTGCAGGCCCTCTATACTGCAAGCCCTCTATACTGCAAGCCCTCTATACTGCAGGCCCTCTATACTGCAAGCCCTGTTTACTGCAGGCCCTCTATACTGCAGGCCCTCTATACTGCAAGCCCTGTTTACTGCAAGCCCTCTATACTGCAGGCCCTCTATACTGCAAGCCCTGTATACTGCAGGCCCTCTTTACTGAAGGCCCTCTATACTGCAGGCCCTCTATACTGCAAGCCCTCTATACTGCAAGCCCTGTATACTGCAAGCCCTCTATACTGCAAACAATGTTTACTGCAGGCCCTCTATACTGCAAGCCCTCTATACTGCAGGCCCTCTATACTGCAAGCCCTCTATACTGCAAGCCCTGCATACTGCAAGCCCTCTATACTGCAAACAATGTTTAATGCAGGCCCTCTATACTGCAGGCCCTCTATACTGCAAGCCCTCTATACTGCAAGCCCTGTATACTGCAGGCCCTCTATACTGCAGGCCCTCTATACTGCAAGCCCTCTATATATGCAGGCCCTCTATACTGCAAGCCCTGTTTACTGCAGGCCCTCTATACTGCAGGCCCTCTATACTGCAGGCCCTCTATACTGCAAGCCCTGTATACTGCAAGCCATGTATACTGCAGTCCCTCTTTACTGCAGGCCCTCTATACTGCAGGCCCTCTATACTGCAAGCCCTCTATACTGCAAGCCCTGTATACTGCAGGCCCTCTATACTGCAGGCCCTCTATACTGCAAGCCCTCTATACTGCAGGCCCTCTATACTGCAAGCCCTGTATTCTGCAAGCCATCTATACTGCAAACCCTGTTTACTGCAGGCCCTCTATACTGCAGGTCCTCTATACTGCAAGCCCTCTATACTGCAGGCCCTCTATACTGCATGACCTCTATACTGCAGGCCCTCTATACTGCAAACCCTCTATACTGCAGGCCCTCTATACTGCAGGCCCTCTATACTGCAGGACCTCTATACTGCAGGCCCTCTATACTGCAGGCCCTCTATACTGCAAGCCCTCTATACTGCAGGCCCTCTATACTGCAATCCCTGTTTACTGCAGGCCCTCTATACTGCAAGCCCTCTATACTGCAAGCCCTCTATACTGCAAGCCTCTATACTGCAAGCCCTCTATACTGCAAGCCCTCTATACTGCAGGCCCTCTATACTGCAAGCCTCTATACTGCAAGCCCTCTATACTGCAGGACCTCTATACTGCAGGCCCTCTATACTGCAAGCCTCTATACTGCAGGCCCTCTATACTGCAAGCCCTCTATACTGCAGGCCCTCTATACTGCAGGCCCTCTATACTGCAAGCCCTCTATACTGCAGGACCTCTATACTGCAGGCCCTCTATACTGCAGGCCCTCTATACTGCAGGCCCTCTATACTGCAAGCCCTCTATACTGCAGGACCTCTATACTGCAGGACCTCTATACTGCAAGCCCTCTATATATGCAGGCCCTCTATACTGCAAGCCCTGTTTACTGCGGGCCCTCTATACTGCAGGCCCTCTATACTGCAGGCCCTCTATACTGCAAGCCCTGTTTACTGCAAGCCCTCTATACTGCAGGCCCTCTATACTGCAGGCCCTCTATACTGCAGGCCCTCTATACTGCAGGCCCTCTATACTGCAGGCCCTCTATACTGCAAGCCCTCTATACTGCAGGCCCTCTATACTGCAAGCCATCTATACTGCAAACCCTGTTTACTGCAGGCCCTCTATACTGCAAGCCCTCTATACTGCAAGCCCTCTATACTGCAGGCCCTCTATACTGCAAGCCCTGTTTACTGCAGGCCCTCTATACTGCAGGCCCTCTATACTGCAAGCCCTGTTTACTGCAAGCCCTCTATACTGCAGGCCCTCTATACTGCAAGCCCTGTATACTGCAGGCCCTCTTTACTGAAGGCCCTCTATACTGCAGGCCCTCTATACTGCAAGCCCTCTATACTGCAAGCCCTGTATACTGCAAGCCCTCTATACTGCAAACAATGTTTACTGCAGGCCCTCTATACTGCAAGCCCTCTATACTGCAGGCCCTCTATACTGCAAGCCCTCTATACTGCAAGCCCTGCATACTGCAAGCCCTCTATACTGCAAACAATGTTTAATGCAGGCCCTCTATACTGCAGGCCCTCTATACTGCAAGCCCTCTATACTGCAAGCCCTGTATACTGCAGGCCCTCTATACTGCAGGCCCTCTATACTGCAAGCCCTCTATATATGCAGGCCCTCTATACTGCAAGCCCTGTTTACTGCAGGCCCTCTATACTGCAGGCCCTCTATACTGCAGGCCCTCTATACTGCAAGCCCTGTATACTGCAAGCCATGTATACTGCAGTCCCTCTTTACTGCAGGCCCTCTATACTGCAGGCCCTCTATACTGCAAGCCCTCTATACTGCAAGCCCTGTATACTGCAGGCCCTCTATACTGCAGGCCCTCTATACTGCAAGCCCTCTATACTGCAGGCCCTCTATACTGCAAGCCCTGTATTCTGCAAGCCATCTATACTGCAAACCCTGTTTACTGCAGGCCCTCTATACTGCAGGCCCTCTATACTGCAAGCCCTCTATACTGCAGGCCCTCTATACTGCAGGCCCTCTATACTGCAAGCCCTCTATACTGCAAGCCCTCTATACTGCAGGCCCTCTATACTGCAAGCCCTGTTTACTGCAGGCCCTCTATACTGCAGGCCCTCTATACTGCAAGCCCTGTTTACTGCAAGCCCTCTATACTGCAGGCCCTCTATACTGCAAGCCCTGTATACTGCAGGCCCTCTTTACTGAAGGCCCTCTATACTGCAGGCCCTCTATACTGCAAGCCCTCTATACTGCAAGCCCTGTATACTGCAAGCCCTCTATACTGCAAACAATGTTTACTGCAGGCCCTCTATACTGCAAGCCCTCTATACTGCAGGCCCTCTATACTGCAAGCCCTCTATACTGCAAGCCCTGCATACTGCAAGCCCTCTATACTGCAAACAATGTTTAATGCAGGCCCTCTATACTGCAGGCCCTCTATACTGCAAGCCCTCTATACTGCAAGCCCTGGATACTGCAGGCCCTCTATACTGCAGGCCCTCTATACTGCAAGCCCTCTATATATGCAGGCCCTCTATACTGCAAGCCCTGTTTACTGCAGGCCCTCTATACTGCAGGCCCTCTATACTGCAGGCCCTCTATACTGCAAGCCCTGTATACTGCAAGCCATGTATACTGCAGTCCCTCTTTACTGCAGGCCCTCTATACTGCAGGCCCTCTATACTGCAAGCCCTCTATACTGCAAGCCCTGTATACTGCAGGCCCTCTATACTGCAGGCCCTCTATACTGCAAGCCCTCTATACTGCAGGCCCTCTATACTGCAAGCCCTGTATTCTGCAAGCCATCTATACTGCAAACCCTGTTTACTGCAGGCCCTCTATACTGCAGGCCCTCTATACTGCAAGCCCTCTATACTGCAGGCCCTCTATACTGCATGACCTCTATACTGCAGGCCCTCTATACTGCAAACCCTCTATACTGCAGGCCCTCTATACTGCAGGCCCTCTATACTGCAGGAACCTCTATACTGCAGGCCCTCTATACTGCAGGCCCTCTATACTGCAAGCCCTCTATACTGCAGGCCCTCTATACTGCAATCCCTGTTTACTGCAGGCCCTCTATACTGCAAGCCCTCTATACTGCAAGCCCTCTATACTGCAAGCCTCTATACTGCAAGCCCTCTATACTGCAAGCCCTCTATACTGCAGGCCCTCTATACTGCAAGCCTCTATACTGCAAGCCCTCTATACTGCAGGACCTCTATACTGCAGGCCCTCTATACTGCAAGCCTCTATACTGCAGGCCCTCTATACTGCAAGCCCTCTATACTGCAGGCCCTCTATACTGCAGGCCCTCTATACTGCAAGCCCTCTATACTGCAGGACCTCTATACTGCAGGCCCTCTATACTGCAAGCCTCTATACTGCAGGCCCTCTATACTGCAAGCCCTGTATACTGCAGGCCCTCTATACTGCAGGTCCTCTATACTGCAGGCCCTCTATACTGCAGGCCCTCTATACTGCAAGCCCTCTATACTGCAGGCCCTCTATACTGCAGGCCCTCTATACTGCAGGACCTCTATACTGCAGGCCCTCTATACTGCAAGCCTCTATACTGCAAGCCCTCTATACTGCAAGCCCTCTATACTGCAAGCCTCTATACTGCAAGCCCTCTATACTGCAGGCCCTCTATACTGCAAGCCCTCTATACTGCAGGACCTCTATACTGCAGGACCTCTATACTGCAGGCCCTCTATACTGCAAGCCCTGTTTACTGCAAGCCCTCTATACTGCAGGCCCTCTATACTGCAGGCCCTCTATACTGCATACCCTCTATACTGCAGGCCCTCTATACTGCAAGCCCTCTATACTGCAGGCCCTCTATACTGCAAGCCATCTATACTGCAAACCCTGTTTACTGCAGGCCCTCTATACTGCAGGCCCTCTATACTGCAAGCCCTCTATACTGCAAGCCCTCTATACTGCAGGCCCTCTATACTGCAAGCCCTGTTTACTGCAGGCCCTCTATACTGCAGGCCCTCTATACTGCAAGCCCTGTTTACTGCAAGCCCTCTATACTGCAGGCCCTCTATACTGCAAGCCCTGTATACTGCAGGCCCTCTTTACTGAAGGCCCTCTATACTGCAGGCCCTCTATACTGCAAGCCCTCTATACTGCAAGCCCTGTATACTGCAAGCCCTCTATACTGCAAACAATGTTTACTGCAGGCCCTCTATACTGCAAGCCCTCTATACTGCAGGCCCTCTATACTGCAAGCCCTCTATACTGCAGGCCCTCTATACTGCAGGCCCTCTATACTGCAGGCCCTCTATACTGCAAGCCCTGTTTACTGCAGGCCCTCTATACTGCAAGCCCTCTATACTGCAAGCCCTGCATACTGCAAGCCCTCTATACTGCAAACAATGTTTAATGCAGGCCCTCTATACTGCAGGCCCTCTATACTGCAAGCCCTCTATACTGCAAGCCCTGTATACTGCAGGCCCTCTATACTGCAGGCCCTCTATACTGCAAGCCCTCTATATATGCAGGCCCTCTATACTGCAAGCCCTGTTTACTGCAGGCCCTCTATACTGCAGGCCCTCTATACTGCAGGCCCTCTATACTGCAAGCCCTGTATACTGCAAGCCATGTATACTGCAGTCCCTCTTTACTGCAGGCCCTCTATACTGCAGGCCCTCTATACTGCAAGCCCTCTATACTGCAAGCCCTGTATACTGCAGGCCCTCTATACTGCAGGCCCTCTATACTGCAAGCCCTCTATACTGCAGGCCCTCTATACTGCAAGCCCTGTATTCTGCAAGCCATCTATACTGCAAACCCTGTTTACTGCAGGCCCTCTATACTGCAGGCCCTCTATACTGCAAGCCCTCTATACTGCAGGCCCTCTATACTGCAGGACCTCTATACTGCAGGCCCTCTATACTGCAAGCCCTCTATACTGCAGGCCCTCTATACTGCAGGCCCTCTATACTGCAGGACCTCTATACTGCAGGCCCTCTATACTGCAGGCCCTCTATACTGCAGGACCTCTATACTGCAGGCCCTCTATACTGCAGGCCCTCTATACTGCAAGCCTCTATACTGCAAGCCCTCTATACTGCAAGCCCTCTATACTGCAAGCCCTCTATACTGCAGGACCTCTATACTGCAGGACCTCTATACTGCAGGCCCTCTATACTGCAGGCCCTCTATACTGCAAGCCTCTATACTGCAAGCCCTCTATACTGCAAGCCCTCTATACTGCAAGCCTCTATACTGCAAGCCCTCTATACTGCAAGCCCTCTATACTGCAGGACCTCTTTACTGCAGGCCCTCTATACTGCAGGCCCTCTATACTGCAAGCCCTCTATACTGCAGGACCTCTATACTGCAGGACCTCTATACTGCAGGCCCTCTATACTGCAGGACCTCTATACTGCAGGACCTCTATACTGCAGGCCCTCTATACTGCAGGCCCTCTATACTGCAAGCCTCTATACTGCAAGCCCTCTATACTGCAAGCCCTCTATACTGCAAGCCTCTATACTGCAAGCCCTCTATACTGCAAGCCCTCTATACTGCAGGACCTCTTTACTGCAGGCCCTCTATACTGCAGGCCCTCTATACTGCAAGCCCTCTATACTGCAGGACCTCTATACTGCAGGACCTCTATACTGCAGGCCCTCTATACTGCAGGCCCTCTATACTGCAGGACCTCTATACTGCAGGCCCTCTATACTGCAGGCCCTCTATACTGCAGGCCCTCTATACTGCAAGCCCTCTATACTGCAGGACCTCTATACTGCAGGACCTCTATACTGCAGGCCCTCTATACTGCAGGCCGTCTATACTGCAGGACCTCTATACTGCAGGCCCTCTATACTGCAGGCCCTCAATACTGCAGGCCCTCTATACTGCAGGACCTCTATACTGCAGGCCCTCTATACTGCAAGCCCTCTATACTACAAACAATGTTTACTGCAAGCCCTCTATACTGCAAACAATGTTTACTGCAAGCCCTCTATACTGCAGGCCCTCTATACTGCAAGCCCTCTATACTGCAGGCCCTCTATACTGCAAGCCCTCTATACTACAAACAATGTTTACTGCAAGCCCTCTATACTGCAAACAATGTTTACTGCAAGCCCTCTATACTGCAGGCCCTCTATACTGCAAGCCTCTATACTGCAAGCCCTCTATACTGCAAGCCCTGTATACTGCAGGCCCTCTTTACTGAAGGCCCTCTTTACTGAAGGCCCTCTATACTGCAGACCCTCTATACTGCAAGCCCTCTATACTGCAAGCCCTGTATACTGCAAGCCCTCTATACTGCAAACAATGTTTACTGCAGGCCCTCTATACTGCAGGCCCTCAATACTGCAAGCCCTCTATACTGCAAGCCCTGTATACTGCAGGCCCCTATACTGCAGGCCCTCTATACTGCAATGCCTCTATATATGCAGGCCCTCTATACTGCAAGCCCTGTTTACTGCGGGCCCTCTATACTGCAGGCCCTCTATACTGAAAGCCCTGTTTACTGCAGGCCCTCTATACTGCAGGACCTCTATACTGCAAGCCCTCTATACTGCAGGCCCTCTATACTGCAGGCCCTCTATACTGCAGGCCCTCTATACTGCAAGCCCTCTATATTGCAAGCCCTGTATACTGCAGGCTCTCTATACTGCAGGCCCTCTATACTGCAAGCCCTCTATACTGCAGGCCCTCTATACTGCAAGCCCTGTTTAATGCAGGCCCTCTATACTGCAGGACCTCTATACTGCAAGCCCTCTATACTGCAGGCCCTCTATACTGCAAGCCCTCTATATTGCAAGCCCTGTATACTGCAGGCTCTCTATACTGCAGGCCCTCTATACTGCAAGCCCTCTATACTGCAGGCCCTCTATACTGCAAGCCCTGTTTACTGCAGGCCCTCTAAACTGCAGACCCTCTATACTGCAGGCCCTCTATACTGCAGGCCCTCTATACTGCAAGCCCTCTATACTGCAGGCCCTCTATACTGAAAGCCCTCTATACTGCAGGCCCTCTATACTGCAGGCCCTCTATACTGCAGGCCCTCTATACTGCAGGCCCTCTATACTGCAGGCCCTCTATACTGCAGGCCCTGTACACTGCAGGCCCTATATACTGCAGGCCCTCTATACTGCAGGACCTCTATACTGCAGGCCCTCTATACTGCAGGCCCTCTATACTGCAAGCCC